>NC_034602.1:69003009-69034405 GCF_900095145.1 Mus pahari
CTCTCTGTCAGCAATTCTGGGAGTCCAGTTTGCTCCTGGGTCTCAGTTGTCAGGTTACTCTCTGGAGGGAAGCTCACTTCTAGCAGGGAATGTGCCCCGAGGGCTGGCGTTCAAATCTGACCCCTTGCTGAATATGAAGGCCCAGAACGGGGCCTGTGCCAGTAGATGTGTTGCCTCTGCAGAGAGGCATCATCAGAACCTATTCTGCAAAACAACCTAGTTGCATGGTTAGCAATTCAATATACTGAGGACATCAATGTGTCTTTTCATAATTACTCTGTTTTGTGCCAAAAGATACAGTCATGACATAAAAGTAGTTTGTTTGTATTGTTATGTAATCTTTCAGTATTTACTGCATATTTATTGTTCTAAAAAGGTGTTTAGATGGAAATTGGATAGCAAGACCGCATGAAAAATAATACACATTGATAGACTCAGCATTAAAGTATGTATAGTTTGTCAATTCCTGAACTGAGTTCAAACATCACCAAGAGAAAAGCTCAAAAAGAACATTTCATACCCCCCCCCCCAAAAAAATCCCATAAAAATATGTTCAAGATAAAGAAAAGTAAAAGCCTAGAAAAACATGTAAAATAGTGTGATACTGGGAATGGATATGGGTAGTCATAGTGGAATATTCATATAAAGAAAAGTTATATTTTATTTTACTCTGTAAACAATGTACTTAGTTGCAAGGCTCTATAAATGAATTATCCTTAATATAAATATAAGCAGGGAATTAATGTTGCGACTGTATTCCTTTACTTTATGCTAGTCCCCAATATCCACACAGAAAAACCAACATTTATTTAAAACTGTATCTCAATAAACGGGAAGTGAAATGATCTACCTTAACCCCCCATGCTCATCTGGCTACCTTCCAGCCTCATCCTATGATATTTGCATGTTATTATTGATCTTGATCTTTAGGCTTCAGCTGTGTTTTTGTGATTTCTCTCCAGACCCCTTCCTCCTGGCTCCATTCCTTCATCCTACCAGCTGATCCCCCCCCTCTCCCTCTCTCCCTCTCTCCTTCCTCTGGCTGGTGAGTGTCCTGCTCTACTCTCAATTTTGCCCAACCATTGGGCAATCAGCATTTATTGGCAAGGCAGAGAATAAATGGCAAGAATTGTTTACATAAACTTGAGACAGGAGATTCTCGGTCTAAGCATTTTAATACTGTATTTTGACTGAGGTTAGAGAAATCAGTATTTTAAAAACACAAGGATAGCCTTTACATAGTGTCCAGAAAATTTTATGTCTACCAGGCTCCCAATCAGGAAGTCTCTGTGACTGCTCACAGATAAGTGTTGCAGATCACCGTGTAGAATAGTTTCGAGTCAAGGTTCTGTAATGTGACTTTGTCTGAGCTAAAACCTCACAGCAGATGGAAAAGTGAAAGCCAATGCCTTATTTGAAGATTGTCTGAGGAGGAAAGTTCCTTAAATTTTCTTTTTATTTGCTGGCTGAGAACTTTTCCTCTCATCAGCTTCCCACCAGTTTTCTTACTGGCATCTTATTGCAGAACTTCCAATATGCCAATGTCTTTAAAACTTAGGTCAGAATTTTTAAAAATGAGTCAGTTGCCAAATGATGGAGCAGGCATGAGGCTAGAGTAACTTGGTTTACTCTTTAATATTTACCCTTTATTTCTGGAGATTAACCTTTTATCAGCCAAAGCTATAGATTTCTAAAGGGGAAACAGTCTTAACTTTGAATTATACTAAGTGACATTGTTCATTATTACATCCAAATATTTGTCACTTAAAAGTTGATTCTTGCATGAGATGCATTAGTCATTTATTAAAATTCATTATTCTTTCTTCTAATCCTTGAACATAAAAGCCATGTCTTTTCTATGCTGTTCATAGAAGAATCTATCCTAAATGAACGACTAACTATAATAACACAAGGAAGTTAAAGAGATGTGCTTGTGAGGTGTGTCAGGACTTAAGGGCTCCTGTTACTCTTCAGAATCTCATAATTCTGTTGTCATGAATTACTGTTGGGTGACTCATACATGTCTGTAGGTCTATGGCCAGGAGACCTTGACCCTCTGACTGCCATGTGTGCCTTCATTCTCATGCACATCCCTCTACTGGGATGTGTTCACATATACAAAATTTAAAATAATGAAAATAGAAAGAGTTCATAAATTTAAGCAAAATCCACGTTTTTTCAGTTATTAGTATACGAACTTCTGTGAATTAAACACAAAAAAGCAATTTAGTCCTTAATCTGCCTCATAAATAAATAAGGCACTTCCTTTCAGAGATCATCCAATAGAAAACCTGTTCATTTGTCCTGCTTGACCTTCCAATGTCTGTGTATCTGGTCTATGTCATTCCCTTTACTAGCAACGGCACACTGTTAAATGTCTTTCATGAGTAGATAATAATATAGGAATCTCTGAGTTCAGTTTTTTCAGAAACCACTTAGCTATCCATTTCCTATAGAACAGGAAAGTGTTTCCTGTGACAAATTGCCATTTTGTTAAAACTCTTAAAAAGATTAGGGATATGAAGTCACAAAAACATCATAAGTGGTCTTCAAGATGAGGTCAGGTGAATGGAAGAAATACTCATTATGGAAGCTTCCTGGTGTGACACAGCAATACAATGGATTAATTACAAAATTTACCATAGACAAATTGCATACCACAGTATACACGGAGTAAATGATTTCAACAACAAACTTTGGAGTAATTATCTATAAAGCATTACAGCTCATAGAGTGGCTGCCTAGCACAGAAAATCCCTGCACTTGATCTAATGTCCCTTATAGACTCTGGTTACACCCATCCACAATGTTTTTACTTTTTAATATGTATATTGACTAAACATGATTAAAATTTTGTGCTCAAGAAATATGGACATACATAAATGATTTCTCCCACTGTAAGATGCCAAAAAATAAGCAAATGTAAGGAAATCATTTAAAAATTGTATGTTTTCTTTGTGCGTGCATGTGTGTTTGTGTGCATGTCTGTGTGTGTATGTGTTTCTGTGTTTGTGTGTGTGTGTGTGTATGTGTGTGTGTGTGTGTGTGTGTGTGTGTGTTTCAGAAAGGCATTTAGGGGTCAGACAAGTTTGTTCTTTCTATCATGTGGAAATTTGGTATAATGAGATATTAGGTTCAAACAATATCAACCAACCAGACACCCCATACCTCCCAGGGACTAAACCACCAACCAAAGAGTACACATGGAGGAACTCACAGCTTCAGTCGCATATGTAGCAGAGTATGGCATTATCTGACATCAATGGGACAGAGGCCCCTGGCCTTGTAAAGGCTTGAATCCCCAGTGTAGGGAAATGCCAGGGTGGCAATGTGGGACTGGGTGGGTGGGAGAGGCAGAATTCTCATAGAAGCAGGAGGAGAGGGGATGGGATGGGGGTTTCTGGAGGGGAAACTGGGAAAGGAAACAACATTTAAAATGTAAATATACAAAATATCCAATAAAAATATATTAGGTTCAAAAGCAGGTGCTTCTACTTGCTGGGCCCTATTTTCTTTATGTATTAAATACTATGTAATAACTCAAGCTAAAGATTCCATTCAAATTTAATATATTAATTTCAATTTGTAAACCTTTATTATATGTAGTTAGGTAGTCTTTCTTTTCTTTGTTTTTTCTTTTTCTTTCCTTTCCTTTTATGTTTTTTCTCTTTCTTTCTTTCTTTCTTTCTTTCTTTCTTTCTTTCTTTCTTTCTTTTTTTTTTTGAGACAGGGTTTCTCTGTACAGCCCTGACTGTCCTGGAACTAACTTTATATACCAGGCTGGGCTCGAACTCAGAAACCCACCTGCCTCCCAAGTGCTGTGGATTAAAGGTGTGTGCCACCACTGCCTGGCTATTTTCTCTGATATAAGTAAAAAGAAATGCTTTCTTGCTTTATAAAATATTTGCTAGCTATGAAGTTAAAATAATACAGCTTAGGTTTTGTAACTTAGTAGCCAACTGAGATCAATTAAAAAAATGCTTTGCTGAGCTAGACATCAGTGGTGTCTGATTTTAATCTCAGCACTCAGGAGACAAAGTCAGGTGGTTCTCTGTGAGAGTGAGGTCTGTCTGGTCTACTGAGAGTATCAGAAAAGCCAAGGCTAGACAAAGAAATCTTGTTTTAAAAATAGAACGAAACAATAGAAACAATAACAGAAGACTGACTCTTCTTCAAAGATAAAACTATCACATGGCCCCTGCTTGGAATATAGAACCATATACAGATAAAAATATTATATATCTGTGTATTTTATACAATTACATAGTATATTATTCATATTATATACAAGTACACGATTGACAGTTGTGTGGAGAAGGTGGGTAGATGATGAGTATTCACAGGTTATACTTTATAGAATTAAGAGTAATATTTTTTTACCCGAATTCTTTTATTTAGATAGTTGTAGATACATATAAAGTTGTGAAAAGTATGTAATTTGTACTTTGAGATCACTCAAGATTCTTTACTCAAAATAACCCCGAGATTCTTCTACCTTACAACAATCAGAATGGCTAAGATAAAAACCTCAGGTGACAGCATATGTTGTGGAGAAAAAAGGATGTGGAGAAAAAGGAAAACTCCTCCATTGCTGTGGGATTGCAAATTGGTACAACCACTCTGGAAATCAATCTGAAGGTTACTCAGAAAATGGGAAATAGATCTACCTGAATATCCAGCCAGCCCATCCTTGAGCATATACCCAAAAGATGCCCCACTGTGCCACAGAGACAAGTGTTCACTATGTTCATAGCAGTCAGTTGATCTTGTTTGTGATAGCCAGAAGCTGGAAACATCCCAGATGTCCCACAAGGGAAGAATGAATACAGAAAATATGGTTCATTTACATAATGGAATACTACTCAACTACAAAGGACAAGGACATTCTGAGTTTTGTAGGCAAACGGATGGAACTAGAAAATAGCATCCTGACCTAAAAGGACATCATCAGAACCAAAAGAACATGCATGGCATGTACTCAGTAATAAGTGGATATTAGCCAAAAAATGTACGGACTATCCAGGATAGAGTTCAAAGAACTCAATAAGGTTAACAAGCTGAAGATCCCAAGTGAGGATATCTCATTACCACTTGGGAGGGAGAAGAGATCAATCACAGGAGGGCGGTGGGCAGAATATGTGTGGAAATGAGAATAGGGAGGAGAAAAGGGGAACCTGATCAGGTATTGAGTGGGCAGAAAAGGATGAAGTCCTGAGGGCCAACAGAAAGAATGAAAACAGGCAGAATGTACCAGAAACCTCAGAGATGGAAGATTCTCAGAACTCAGAGGGAGGGACCTTAGATGAAGTGCCCTACAGTGGAGAGAGGGAACATGTAGAGCTCACCTCTAACAGAAAGACGGGGCATCAAGTGAGGGATTGGTCAAAATCTCTGACCCAGAATTGTTCCTGTCTGGAAGAACTGCAGGGATAAAAATGGAGAAGAGCTTGAGGTAAAAGAGGTCCAGTGACAGGCCCAAATTGGGATCCAGCTCAAGGGGAGCCCTGCTGCTTGACACTATTACTGAGGCTATGGAGTGCTCACAAAAATTGGGCTATTATGACTGCCCTCTGAAAGAACAAACAGCTGAAAGAATCAGATGCAGATATCTATATTCAACTAATGGACAGAAGCAGCTGACCCCTTTGGTTGATTTGGGGAAGGCTGAAAGAAGCTGAGGAGGAGAGTGACCCTGTAGGAGGACCATCAGTCTCAAATCACCTGGAACCCCAAGATCTATGAGACACTAGGACACCAACCAGGCTGCATACATAAGCTGATATGAGGCCCCCAACACATATACAGCAGAAGACTTCCGGATATTGGTTGAGTCAGAGAAGATGCACCTAACCCTCAAGAGACTGGAGGCCCCAAGGAGTGAGTGGGGAGGTCTGGTGTGGTATGGGGTAGGGATGGGGGGTGGGAACGTCCTCATGTAGACAGGGGTAGAGTGGGGAGGAGGTATGGGATGTGGAACAGAGAGTGGACCAAGAAGGGGATAAAATCTGAATTGTAAAAATAAATGAATAAATAAATAGATAAATAAATAAATAAGATTATTTATTCAATCCACTGCTCATCAGCTTACGTTTAACCAGACAGTCAAGGAACAATACAAGGAAGGAATTCTAACATGCCAAAGTTTTTCATACAGGTTCTTTTTGAAAACTTAAACTAATGTATTGGTTTAATCTTAAATTTTATACACTTCCATTCCCTGAACCAGAATATTGCATATATTTTGGTAATCATTTGCTGAAAATTACAACCAGGTTGAAAACAAGGTTAAACAAAAATGTGTCCCATAAATATTGTAAGCAACAAGCAGATAGAGATTGATAACATTGCTTGTGATTTTGGTTCTTGCTCTGGGTCAACTGTGATTAGTGAAATAATTAATGACTTACCTAGTAAAGCTCTTTAAAAGATTTCCATAAACAATTCTGTCTTTTCTTCCACAAACTGTTATTTTTGTGTTAGTTAATAAATACAGAGCAATGGCTCCCCTTTAGGGACAGGCACACATTCAAATGAAACACAGGCAGAGACACAGACCATGGCCATGCACCACAGACTCACAGACAGATCACACAGGCAGCAGGTCATCCATCAGCAAACAGAAAAGACAGGCAGTAACAACATACTGTGGACAGATTGAAGACACCCAGGGAAGACTTGTAGAATTAGAGCTCACACTTACTCAAACTAATCCAAGAGGCAGTTACCTTACTCTCATTTCTTAATGTGCTAGCTGATGAAAATATATGCTCACATATTCATGACAGGATTAAAACTTAGCAGCTCACTAATAGTGTACCTGATTTTACTTTTTATAACTGCATGAAACTGCATGTAATTTTTTTCCCCAAAACCATCTATTGCTTCCTAACCCCTGAAAACCACAAATAATTTTCTATGGTTTGAAAATAGTATTTTTATTTTAAACATTTTATCAGATAAACCTTAAAAGGGAGTGGTGAAGTAAAGAAAGTAGACCGATCATGAGGTGCTGCAAACATCCTCTGACTGGATAAAAAGGCGAGGGATTGTGGGTAAAAAAAATATAAACTGAATGGTCTCAAGTCATGTATTGTTGTTCAGTAATTGAAAGCATTGTTTAGAATAGCAGAGAGTTGGTACCCTTCTGTAACCTCAGCATCGGAAAGGCTAAGGAGGTTCTTTGGATGCAAGTGGGGCCTATAGGAGTCGGTCTCTTAAAAGCAAAATAACAAAACAAAATTATTATTTTGAGACAAAAAGTTTCTGTTACATTGAAATTGTGGATTTTTTTAGAAACTGCCTATATAATGTGGAGTAATTAGAGAAAAGACTGAAGAGCGAGCTGCAGGGGTTTGTCACCCCATAGGAAGAACCAGAATATCAGCCAACCAGAACTCCCAGAGCTCCCAGGACTAAACCACCAACCAAAGAGCAAACGTGGAGGGACCCATGGCTCCAGTTGTGTATGTAGCAAAGGATGGCATTTTAGGGCATCAATGGGAGGAGTGGCCCTTGGTCCTGAGAAGGCTCGATATCCCAGCATAGGGGAATGGCAGGGCAGGGAGGCAGGAGTGGGTGGGTACAGGGGAAGGGGGATAAGATAGGGGGTTCCCAGGGGGGTGGGACCTGGAAAGGGATAACATTTGAACTGTAAATAAAGAAAATATCCAATAAAAAAAGAAAAAACTAAAGGAAACAATATATTTTATTTCATGGCAGTTCACTTGTCTGAAGGATTCTTAAAAGCAGATGGAAGTTTCCATTCACAAAATTATTCATCCATTCCCACCATATAAGTTCAGTTTCCATTCAATCATGAAAAAGAAATTTACTGTGTGTTAGCAAACACTCATAATTAGGTCTGCAGTCTTTAGAGACGCTGATATTGCGTATCTTCCATGGGTAAAAGTTTTAAACCTAGATACTTGCTGTTATTAACTGCCCCCCCAAATATATTTTTGTAATATGTTACATTACTTATATCTCTGTTGTGGTTCTGGTAATCAGGGCTCCAAAAACTTGGCAACAAACAACAGCAAAGACGAACCAAGTGAGTTTTCTAATGTATTTTTAAATGAAAGTCATAAAGCAAACCTCATTTCATTAAGCACTTAAACAGGGATTCTTGAAAAGATAGCTGGTTAGAAAAGCCTGGCTCCCAAGTGAGTCCTGTCACTCTACACTAGGTGACTTTATTTTCCATGGTGTCTGAGTTTGGGGCTATTGAGTTGTTTTCCTTGTCACCTTAGGCAAGTTTAATGGTTAATGGGATCGCTAATAGGATATACAGTCAGTTATGGAGTTCTAAACTATCTTGGATTAGTTATGACTGAAATCAATTACTACAGTCCACTGGTCCATGGAAATTTGAGAAAGGGGTGTTCTCTCATTTCTGTTCCCAGTGAACAGCTGTAGTCAATTCCCCAAGCAGAGAAAAATATTACCAGTAAAATTGATGCTAATTAGCACCCATGTTGGCAGTCAGAATACTCAGAACCCTGAGAAGAAAATTTGCAAATGAGACTGTTTAAGGGCAGTAAATTTGTGCCACTAAAATTAGCCAAGTATAATAAATGACTTTCCTTCAGTTTCCTGAAAACCCATATTCTTTACTTAACACATTAATGGACTTCTGTGATAGATCTTTTAAGGTTTTGCATTTCATTTATTAACCAATGATGTTTATTTCAAAATATCCAAAATCAGCAAACTTGGTATATGCAGAAGATATTTCAGTTTGCCTTTTGTTTTCTGTGCCTATATTTCTTATCAGTTAATACTAGCAAGTATTATTCAACCAACAAACAATATTCAGAGTAGATAATTCCAGTGAGTGTGACTTAAAATTTTACCTTCACAGTTTTACTTCTTATTTTAGTACTTTGAATATAAAACAAACCAGATATATTAGAAACCAAGGTTCAACAAGTTTGTTCCTTAATTATAGGAGGAAAGTTATTTACAATCTAATGTGAATGACTCATAATTTTTTCCATGTATAAGCTGAGTCTTAAACACTAGAGGAAAGACTGCAAATGGACATGTTCATGTTTGCTGCATAACTTATCAGCTCAGTCCAATTAGCACTTTCATATTATATATTAGGATGTCATTTCCCAGGGGGAAGTATTGCTCCTGGTGAAAATATCTCATTTATTCCAACAAAATCTATACTGGGGTGGATGGCTTCACTGAAAACACACTATCTTTTGGAAAAAGTCATGCAATAAACCTTTTGCAATTCATAACTGTCATACTAGAGAAGACTAATGTTTAAATTCAATCAAATATTTATGCTATCATTTTTCTTTGAAGATTGAATTGTCAATGGAGTCATATTGGATTAGGCAGCTGGTGTGACAGGAAGCATTTCATTGATTGCGGTGATGTCCTCTGTTGGCCTGTCTGTGTTTTTCTATTAAGTAGTAACATGGAGGATAAGATACTGGCAGGGAAAAAAAAAGAAGAAGAAATGGTCCAAAATGACTGATAAACTTTCCTGGTAACTTCACTATTGCACACTCTAACAAGCAAACTTTTATATGTGGAGTAATATCTTAACTCAACCTATGGACAACATGGTCATAGGCAACTTTATCTCTGCACAGATGGCCTAGGTACCTTTTCTAGCAATGCTTAACTAGTACTTTCATAGTAATGTGGATTCATGTGAAGAATACCATAGAAAAGTAACCTGCTTAATGATAATATATAATAGAGATAATGATAATATATAATAATCTATATAATAGAAGAAGAACACTACATTTTAGTACCTGAAAATTTCTCTTTCTATTTTTTTAAGTCTCATAAAATAAATCAGCTATTATTATAAATAAAAGTCAAAGTATCTAATATAATTTAGGTCTAAAATCAAACTATTTATTCTTATGTGTTGATTGCTATGAGAGTATAGGGCCATTTTCTGTATTTAATAAGTAACTGTAATAGATAATTACACTACAATAAGAGATATACACATTTAACATGGATGTAATTGGTTTCCTTTGTATTAAAAGTAATATATGTATATATGTTGACATAAATCACCATAGTAATTAATGCATTCTATGTAATTTTTCCTGAATATATATATTCTGTTCTTCTGTTGTGATAAAATATCCTGGCCAAATGCAACCCAAAGTTCATTTTGCTTTATAGATCTAGAAGTCCATGATGATGGATGGAGTGTAGGCATGATAACATGCAGCAAAAATGGAAGCTGGTTTAGCAAGTTGAGAGTTCACATCTTCACAGGCAAGCTTCAAGTAGAGAAAGCCAACTGGAAGTAGGAGAGTGTTTACCTCAAGCCATGCTTCCAGTGGCTTAAGTCCTCAGCATAGGTGAACTTCCCTAAACCACACCAGCAACTAGGGATCAAGTGTCTAAATGCCCCAAATAATGGGAAGGAAAGGGTTTATTCAGCTTACACTTCCGCACTGCTCTTCATCACCAAAGGAAGTCAGGACTGGAACTCAAGCTGGTCAGGAAGCAGGAGCTGATGCAGAGGCCACACAGGGATGTTACTTACTGGCTTGCTTCCCCTGACTTGCTCAGCTTGCTTTCTTATAGAACCCAAGACTACCAGCCCAGGGATGTCACTACTCACAAGCCCCACCCCACCCCCACTTGATCACTCATTGAGAAAATTCCTAACAGCTGGATCTCAGGCATTTTCTCAACTGAAACTCCTTTCTCTGTGATAACTCCAGCTTGTGTCCAGTTGACACAAAACCCACCAGTACAATGGGGGAATCTGTTTTAAACAAGCCACTTCAATATTGAACTGTACTGGGTAGTAGACATAATAAATGTTGACATACTTTAATTCAATAAAAAAAACAATTTTAGAATATTCTTCCATTACTATGAGAAGTAAAGGAATGTTGTAAAGGACTCTGACAGGCTTATTAGAGACTCCATCCATTTTCTCTCTGAACTAGCATTTAATTAGTTTGTTTTATTCACTTACATACTGGTTTTGAAGTGGGAAAACTTTCACCTGTGATTTCTAACAACACCTGACTCCAAGGTGGCTCTCACATTTCTTGAGTTTCATCAGTCAAAATATTTCTGATCTGGTAGACAAGAGTGTATGAATTCATGTCCACATGAACACTGCCTGTGGAAGTAGATTTCTGATTAATCACTTCTTGCTCAGACTTATTTTAAATATTTACATGTAAAACTCATCATGTGGTAGTGTGAGATTCTTAGCAGTACCATAGTATTAACAGCAAGGTTGAAGGAGAGTGATGTCATCCATTAGGGAGGTCCTGTAACCCAGGAAACATGGCTTGTTCGTTCATGTCACCATCGTTTGGGTCACATAGTGCACTCATGTTGTTAGAGACACAATGTTACAGCAAATTCCACGATCCTCTGACTTCACAATCATTTTCCACCTTCTTCTGAATTGCTCCCCAATGCTTAAGTATAGAGTAACAATAAATGAAGAAAAAAAGGTGGTGAATTTGAAAGAGTAGGGAGAGGAATGAATATATATATATATATATATATATATATATATATATATATATATATCATATATATAAATTTTGGGTTCGAAGAGAGGAAAGGGAAGGGAGAACTATTATAAAATAAACTAAAAGAAAATGGAATGTCTGCAACAGTAGCTTAAGTTTTAGGGATATTTTAGAATTCACTATCCAAGGAAGGCTCTAAACATTTAAGATGCATATTGAAAGGAACAGGCTACATTTTATCTGAAGAAAGTTCTTATCTATAAAATAGGCAAGAAATTGACAAGACCTCAATACAAGACATTTAAGCAATAATCCTCAACCTGTGGGTCAGGACCCTTTGGAGTCTATGGACCTTTTCCATAGTCATAGACTAAGACCATGGGCCAACAGCAAAATCAGTTTATCAATGGTTGTGGGATACCACATGAGGTACTATATTGGGTCACAGCATTTTGTCAGCAGTGCAGACTTGCAAAAGATAGGCTTTTAAGATGATGTGGATATTGAATTGATTGCTAAGCACCACTGCTCTAGCCTAAACTAGTTTACCTTTAGATCAACATATATTGTCCTTGAAATAGTTGGAAATTATGAGATGATAGCTCCCTGAAATTGAACTTTTGTTATTGTTGTCAAGTTAGAGCTTTAGACAAACCATTGAATAATTCTTCCACTTCTTGACCTAATTATAATATGTTTACATTTGTTTAGAAAAGATTTATTCATTGAATCAAACTAAATGTATGCATACATATGTGCATACATTATACGTGCATCTACAGAGACATATCTGGGCTGGCACCTGGCTTGTATTCTGTTTTAGAAACAGCACAGGTGACAGACATTCTGACACACTGTGTCCTGAGCCGAGTGAGCCTCTGTTCTTCTGTGATGTGCCTTTAGGTTATTGTTTGTTATTTAAAAGCATTTTTCCTCTTTGTTTTGTTCTGTATTTGTTTTTGAAACAAATTTGTTTTCTGTGTAGCTATAGCTACCATGGTACTTTGTGGACCAGGCTGTCCTCGAACTCACAGATCTGTGATTTGGCCATATTTTTACATCTGCTCTAAACTCCCTGGCAAGTGTGCATGCACTCCTTGCTACCCACCCAAATGTTTTGGAATCAAGAATGGAAGACACACTCACATGCAGCCTTATTTTTAATATGCCTTCAGCAGCTCAACAGCTGGGCCAGTCTAAAATTTCAGCGTTGCTAACATGTCTCCTCCAACATTCCCGAATTATTACTAAAAACTTTCAGGCTTGATGTTTCTACTTCCATCACAATTGCAAAAACTCCTGCTTCCTGGTGTCCCTTGCTATGGAAACCTAAAGTCCTGCCTCTCTCACCCTACCCAGCCTTTGGCCACCAGCAAATTTATCTACCAATTAAAGGCAACTGGAGGCAGGGGCCTGTCTTACATGCAGGTGTGTGAATTCTCATGTAATTTGGGAACTCAATTAACACAATATAAGCAATAAACCAAACCTATAACGCATCACCCTTTTCATCCATTAAGAAGGCTTTTTCTCTCAGATAATGCAGTGAACAGTTATAGCAGTTATATAAACTATAAGGTATGATATGCACTAATAGCATCCAGTCCATCAATTTTGTCAATTTAGGTACATCACTCTAACATATCCTAAAGTAAAGATTACATTGTATAATGTTGTAAACATAGGCATTAGAAATATGTCACTTCCATTGTTATATTTTTTAAAGTATTTTATCATTGTTTTAATTGTACCTACTGATAGCTATATATCATTTATCATTAAATGATATAATGTTATATCATTGAACTATATTATTTGAAATAAATTAAGATTTCTAGTTTAGCCAGCAGTGGTGGTTATATGCCTGTGAACACAGCAGCTGGAAGGTTGAAGTACGAAGATTGAGTTCCATATCAGCTTACAGAATATATCTGTATGTAAAACTGAGCAAACAAATCCGCATTGATCTCCAAAGAACTGATTCTAGTTTCTAATCCTATTGTGACAAAAATAAGAGTTTATCTTAATGTTCTTAATGTACTCAGCAACTATCCTAGACACATAAAGAAAACCAAAACCACACTATTAAGATTATATAACCAAATTTAATTTTAAAATATAAATGAGATTATCATGTCTATGTTTTATATAGACTTTTATAACATAGTACTACTCAATAATTTTATATGATATGCTATATGTAACAAAATAAATATTGTATATGCCAGGTATATGCTTAATAATTTTCACTAAAAGAATATTTAGAAAAAGGCACTGATATTTGAATTCCCAGAATATTCTTTTAACAGGCTGGCCTGAACACCGATTTCTCCAAGAGTCTAGACCACTGACAAAGGATTGTACCTAAAAAGATCCATGGTTCCAGATACATATGTAGCAGAGAATGGTCTTGCCTGTCAGTAATGGGAGGAGAGGCCCTTGGTCCTGGGAAGGTTTGATGCCCCAGTGTAGGGGGATGCTGGAGCAGTGGGGTGGGAGAGGATGAGCAGGTGGGATAGGACCCTTAAACAGGCAAAGAGGAGGGTGAGGATGGATGTGGAATGGGGGTTGGTATAGGGGTAAGCGGGAAGTGGAATATCATTTCAGATATAAACAAATAGAATGATTAATAAAAAAGAAAAAAGTAGTGTGGGTAAACAAAACATTTTTGAAAGCATATTTTCTCTTTTTCATGGTATATATCTGGTTATGGGTGCACAAATGAATAATTGTTTGGGAGTGAATAAATGTAGTATTAGCCATCTTCCTCCACCAACATCCACTTTTTGAGACACTGTCTCTCACTGAAATCAGAGGATTTTGGCTTAAATGGCTGACCAGTAATATCATAGAGCCATCTGTATCTTGCCTCCAACAGTCTGCCATTACAGATGCTCACTCCTAAGTCTGGTTTACACTTCTGTGCTGGGAATCTCAACCACGTCCTCACAGGTGAACACCAGGCACTTCACCCACTGAGCCATCTCCTCAACCCTGTACATTTTCAAACACCATCACCACCAGCAGCAGCAGCACCACCACCACCATCACAGCAACAACAACAAATCATACAGATTAATGTCTGAAGACACAAATGCTAGGGTTAAGATTACAGTTAAAATTTTGATATCACATATAAAAGGAAGATGTAATTAATAGATGATAGATTTTTCAAATTGTTTTTCCCCTACTGTCTTCTTTCTGCAAATCATTCAGGCAGTGAATTTTCTCTAAAATCTTTATTGTCACAACCAAAAATTTTAACCTTAGTGCACATGCCATTGACCTTTCCACCAAGCATGCTAATAGAGTATATTTCCATATCTTCCTTTACAAAAACCCACAATTGTAATTTCTTTGGATGGTTCTTTTTATTTTTTTTTATTTCACTATTATCCCATATCTTATTATTCTGTGATTCCTTTTTTCTATAATTTATTTTTCCACATATCTATACTTTCTTTAGTGAGCATGTAAGCATGTCCCAATGGGCTCACTTGATATGGGTGGTTTTTAGTTTATTGACATTGGTAGGGAGTTTGGATGTACCAAGAAATTAATCTTAGTGGAAAATAATTAGGTGTTTGGATGACTAATTTCAAAAGAGATTACATTCTTTGACTCTCAAACCTATCAACAATGAATTTTTATAATAAATAAATGTATATTTATAAAATACAAATGTGAAAGGAATAAATTATAGTAGATAACATGCAAAATATAATAAAGGATACTAACAGTGGTAATATTTCTATTTTCATTATCTCTACTTGTATTTTTATCTTCTCAAATGAAAGCATTTTACATAGATTAATATTTGTAAAAGGGGGTCATGGCATATTTAGATTAGTGTGTTTCTACTTGCATTTGGGAAAGCAAATTTCCATGTGATTCAGCGGCAGAGAATTTCTGTTCTTGTACATGATTACTTCTGAATAACTCAACGTACCTGCTAGCAAATTCAAGATAGTTAGTCAGTTACAAACCAAGAGGAGGAAGGGACCTTACATAACATTCTTCTTTAGAATTGCAGATGAATGGATAAATAACAACATGCTTAAAAGTTACTCGGGAATTTTAAATACGTTACTTTCTAGTACTTTTACATGACTTGACCATTCTTGCTCTTCTTCAATTTGGCAATATACAGTACAACATTATTCATTGAACTTTATTATCAATGATAAGAATACTTTGTCTTTGGACCTATATCTTACTCATTTTCTTTAATTTTATTTAAAATCAAGTAAACAGTTAGGTACTACACATTGAAGCCATTAACAATGAATTGCTTTAGACATGCTGTTATCTTACACTTTCTTTCCTTTGTTTAGCTTTACCATTCAGCCATCAAAACCATTCTTCATGCACAGATACCTCCTCCTCACCCTCCTATGTTTCTTGCTTACCGGAGACATTCCTTTGAATTTGTAAAGCAACATTTTAACTTAGCTGTATTATGAGAACATGTTTCATTACAAATTTATATTGAGTTCTTACTAAATAGCCTTTCCTTGAATAGGTATGCAAGTGATATAAGTGTAATAATGATAATTAATAATAATAATAATAATAATAATAATAATAATAATAATAATAAACATGCCAGTAAACATAAAGAAATCATTACATTCTTAAGAGTCCATGAGGAGGGTTGGGTTGAACACTCCAGAACAATATCATGCGAACCAAGTTTTAGTGACTTTTTATAAGCTTTCTAAAACAAAAATTCATTAAAATAAGATCTTCTTTACTTGGCTTTTGGTATTTCTCATGATAGGCTAATGCAGTTAGTGATTTAACAACAATATAGAGAGTATGTCTATTTATAGATGAAGACAAACAAATGTGGGTAAAATTATTTGTTTTGCTTTTTACTTAGTGTGATGTATATCAGTTACAGAATCTGTTTGATCTGAAAAACTGTTTCCAAAACCTTGAATGTAAAAAGTTATATCTTTAATAGCTACACATTCACCTGTAATATCCTATCATTTTCTTTCTTTTTTGTTTGTTTGTTTAGGGTTATTTTATTTATTTACATTTCAAATGTTATACCCCCTCCTGGTTTCCCCTCCACAACCCTCCTATCTGATCCCCTCCCCCCCCTGCTACTATGAGGGTGCTCCCCCACCCACACACCCATGCCTGCCTCACCACCCTAACATTCCCCTATGCTGGGTCATTGAGCCTTCTCAGGACCAAGGGCCTCCCCTCCCATTGATGCCAGATATGGCCACCCTCTGCTATATATGCAGCTGGAGCCATGGGTCCCCCCCACATGTGTATTCTTTGGTTGGTGGTTTAATTCCTGGGAACTCTGGGGTGTCTGGTTGTTTGATATTATTCTTCCTATGGGGTTGTAGACCCCTTCAGTTCCTTCAGCCTTTTCCCCTAATTTCCCCTAATTAACCTCCATTGGTGTTCCTGTGTGGTCAGTCTAATGGTAGGCTGCAGGCATCTGCATCTGAATTGGTCAGGCTCTGACAAGGCCTCTCAAATATAACCCTGAGTGAGGTAACCCAGTAACAAAAGAACACACATGGTATGCACTCACTGATAAGTGGATATTAGGTTAAAAGCTCTGAATACCCACAATACAACTCACTGACTGTATGAAGCTCAAGAAGAGGGAAGATCAAAGTCTGGATGCTTCAGTCGTACTTAGAAGGAGGTATTATCCTAACCTTATGAGCATAAACTATTCATCTAACCACAGACACTATTGTTACATGATTTTTATTCCATACATGTTCTGGGTCAAGAGCTTATATTTGAATTCACCAGTTTGACACATCACTGTCCTTAGGCACCCCCTTTCTGCTCCTGCCTCCTTCCTGGAACTTGCAGTCCCTTGTAATTGCATGTCTGGTGTCCTTTCCTCTCCATACTGTAGCTTTCTTCTTCACTGGTTCAATTGTAAATTACCATCTCCTCCATGCAACTTGACAGATAATAAACAACCAAGCAGAATGCCTTGTACTTTAACCAACCTCTTGACTTGAAACAGTTAATTGGAACTGAGATTGAGTGGCCATTGAGTGATCTATGGCATCTCTTTGGAAGGTCTAGAAATCTACTTGGAGAGATATCTAAGTGCAGGAAATAGAGAAAGACAGCAGATATGAATTAATGTCCCTGTAATTATTGCTCTGAACTTTCACCGCATTTTTCCTCTTACACCAACACAAGGTAGATTTACTGTGAAATCTAGTTCTTAGAGAGTGTCTACACTTGACAGCTGAATACATTTTGTGGACCCCAGTATCCCCTTATATGAGGTGAATCAATAACGTTCCAAAAAAAGGCATTGCCAATAATGATCTGTCTACCAAACACATGACATTGCTGCACACTTCCCTGACAGGCACATGCTTTTATACTCCATTAAAGCATGGGGAATAACTCTAAAAGTACTTCCAAATAAACTGCAAAACAGGCTTCACTAGATTTACTGAGTGTCCTTTTCACACACATCAGTTTAATAGTCCATTTTCCACTTTTGCCTATGATACTGTCTGGTTGACCTCACAAATCTAACAACCTGTTTCTGTCAGGCTTTAAAGTTATGTGTATGTTAACAGGTTTATTATTAAGTAATGAATTTATTCACCCTAAAGTATCCAGAAAGGGTCCCTTCCCATTTGCATATAAAATGTTGAATAAAAAATTGAATTCTGTGCATTACTTATATGAGAAAAACAAGAAAGTGACTTTATCTAGGTAAGAGACCATCCAGACACATAGGAGAAGGGATGAGTGTTGGTAAATAAAAATAGCATCAGATGCATTTCATTATATATAATTGCATTATGCACATATACATTATATTTCTATGTGGAATGAAGTTTTACAAATGTCTCTAGGTAATCTGAGAAAAAGAGTAGAGCTAATGATTCAGTTATATTTTGACAGCAAGGTGTTTATGTGAGGGGAAGCAAACTGCCTTCCCTTGGGAGTTCTTATGCCAGTCCCTAGTGGGTTATCAGATACCTCAAAACCACAGGTGGCATCACCTTGTAGCTTCTGTGTGTCGTGACACCGAATCCGGAGCCTGTCAAATTCTCTGCTGGTTCTTATTATTTTTAGATGCACTGTGCATCTCCTCCAAAAAAAACACAAATCACACTTCTCCAGGTGCCAGGTTTTGAAAATTTGCAGTCTGATAAACTCGATGTGTTATAACAACTCTTTAAATAAATAAAGTAGCTCCGATTCCATTCCTCAAATATGCCAAATTATTCAAGGCCTTGGGCCACAGCTGGCTGTGACCACATGCCTGCTTTGGTAGGTGCGTAGGTATGAAGAATATGATTGCTATACTACCTCACTGTAAGTATGGAAAGAGATGAAATAAAAAAATAACTTTTTTTAAACCTGGTTTTCATCAAAGAGGCTTTGAATCTTGTTCCTCCTGAGAAGGCTGCTAGCTGGTGTACTTTCATGCTAACCCTTATACTGAACCAAATTCAAAAGCCTTTAAAATTCATTGATGATGTGCTGTGTGGCTCGACCACTCTACTTTCTGTAGGCAGGCATCCCTGCTTGAGATTAAGCTATATTCACCTTAAGATATATGTGAGGGAATAAGGTGCCTCATGAGAAAGGATTTCTTCTAAGGATACAGTGCTGCCGTTTTGTTTCAAGAATGGCAGGTCAGCATCAGAGATAAAGGGTCACTGTCCCCCCTGAGTTCAACCTTCAACCTTGCTGCCGTGGACATACACTGAAATCCACAGGCAACTCCATGAGGAATAAAGGACATGATTGAAATGAAAGCCGCCTTTGTTCTTTCTCTTTAGTGTTACCTACTCAAAGAAACTGGGAACTTAGTTTTCAGATACACAATTGTCGGCAGATTTCCTAACAATGAGAAGAAAGCGAATGATCACTAAAAACACAAGGCAACTCCTATTGTCTTCAATATTGGTACTGATAACAATATTAATAGTTCTAATAAAATAACTGAGGATGACTTTTTTCCTCACAGGTCTTAGACACTCAGGTGTAACTAAGTACCTCCTGTTTGAAGTCTTGTCACCTTTGGCTGTAACAGAATGGCTACTTTCATTAGCAATCATCAGAATATAGTTTCTACTTTGGCTGAGGAGAATAATAAACAATAGTTATAAGAATATTACAATAATGTGAAGCTCCAGGAAAATTCCATAGGACTATGTTATAGTCCTATGCAGAGGGCAGGGTGTTGAGATATTTAGCGTTGGTGATGATATGTGAAGGTAGATAAGCTATGGACAAGTTGGGCTTTCTAAGCTACTCTTTGGTTAGTTAATGAGATGCTCTGAGAAGAGTAGATTGGACCTTATCCTCTTTTTTCCCCTCTTTTTTCCCTCTTTTTTCCCTCTTCTACTATCTAAATCTCTATTAAGACATAAATACACTCCTGTCTTGATATTCTGATTGAATGGGGGCACAAAAGAAACAAATCCAATCTTTTCTTGGACTGAACCTTTCAACATTGTGAGTAAAAATATGTATTTTTCTTTTATATGGAACATCTTTGGCTTTTTGATATAGGAACCAAAGGTCATCTAACTCAGGAAGTTATGAGACATAAATAAATCTGAAACAGACTCCTAGCTGATTAGAAATTGACTGCAAAAAAAAAAAAAAAACTGGCTGTATTGTTCTTTCTTTTGTAAAAAATGTGGTTATTTGAATTATATACTGTCTATTCTTTTAAGGCTTATGTAGATATTTAATGCCTATATGTTTCCCAACATAAGGTAAATGCTAAATTAGAATAGGGAGTTATTGAGTCTTTAGCAACAAGAACTAGATTCAGCAGTCAGGATGTTTTTAAAATAGAAAATAGGTCAGATAACTACAGAAGTCCTGTTTATTATTTATAAGACATAATAGGTATATGTTCTGCCTTTTCTGGAAAAAAAAGCCAAGACATAACTGTCTCTATATTTAGAAGGTTTACATACTTGAGAATGGGTAAACTGTCTGGATAAATAACATATAAAGTAAAGATTGTGTGGTGGTAAATATAAAATTAAAACAACTGAAATAATAGTAAGAGAATATTACTACAGATATGTTATCAGGGAAGAACCATCTGAAGAAAGGTCACAGTGAGATTAAATACATGTCATTTAAAAGTTCTTATGTTCATAAAGAATACAGTTTTTTGCCTGGCGTGGTGGCACACGCCTTTAATCCCAGCACTCNGGAGGCAGAGGCAGGNGGATTTCTGAGTTCAAGGCCAGCCTGGTCTACAAAGTGAGTTCCAGGACAGCCAGGGCTATACAGAGAAACCCTGTCTAGAAAAAAACATAAATAAATAAATAAATAAAAATACGGTTTTTCAGTAAGGAGATTTTTGGACTTTTTTTTTTTTTTAAGAATACTTATTTTACTATAATTTTATTGTAGCTGTTAGCTGTTTTCAGACACACCAGAAGAGGGCATGGGCATCAGATCTCATTACAGATGGTTGTGAGCCACCATGTGGTTTGTGGGATTTGAACTCAGGACCTTCAGAAGAGCAGTCAGTGCTCCTAAACGCTGAGCTATCTCTCTAGCCCCCTAGGACTTTCCTTAATTCACAAATCATATACAAATTTTAAAAATTCTGTGTTTTTCTCACAAGTAGAATGAAACATTCATTCAACTGGTTTTTTAATACATTCAGTAATTTTTCTCATTCCTTATCCTTATATAGATTAAATTTTGTTCAACATATCATACCAGGTTCACATTCTTTTTTTTTTTTTTTTCTACAGTCTAGTCTTTATCATCCTCCCAGGCAGTCCCCTGTCTGTTCCTCATCCCATACCTCCTACCCCAATTATGCTCAAGGATCCTGTCTCCTATCTTGTGTAATATACATATTCATTAATAATTGTAATTAATGTCTAGTCATGTATGATTTTTCTGTTAGTATTATTAGCTACATTAATTAATATCTAAATATTTGAGATTCAGATAAATTTACATATTCATAATGAACAATTTTTAGATTTCTAGAAATGTCTTTGGTTTCAGTTAAGATCTATCATCCTGACATATGCCTTATGCTTAAAAAACTTTCTATAAATGTTTGTACTTTTAAAAGTTTCGGCATGCTTAGCTTTTAGACTTTACACTGACTCATAAAACTGTCTTATGGGTCCATAATAAACATAGCATGGGTTTGTTCTGTAGTCAGAATCACAGCAAGTGCAATTCTTTAGTCATTGTCAGTTAGTATTTGAATATGCTGCTTGTTTAGCCCTCTATCCTTTAAATGAGAGAGCTTCAATCAATAGGAATCACAGCCACTAGTCTACATGTTAAAGATACAAAGAAAGACGTAACACTGCAGTTGTCTAGGAGCAAAACATTCACATGGGAAGAAAGGCATAAAGCATAAAAAATCATGAAAAAGCGAAAGGCAGTGAGAGAGCAAGAACTACAATGTACCAGTTTGAAGAGTATAAGCAAAGCTAAACTGTTGGTATGGACCGAACTTGCACCACTCACATGTATAGTTAGGAAAACCTTGGTGATAAGGTGAAATTTTGATTTAATCTTAGAATGCAGCGTGAAAGATATGGAAATCCACTGGTTAATGATGCTTGAGGAAACCATAAAAGAGGAATATTCTAGAAAATAATATCTTGAAGCAGAAATTATACCAGACTTGGTGGGACAGTGTTCCTGTGAATATACATTCATTGATATATTGAAATCACATTCAGTAATAAGTAGTTAAATTCTTATGCAAAACTCAAAAAAGTTCTATTTATAGTCATGAAATAATTGTCTAACAATATTATTTTACTGCAATTCTTTTCAGTTATTTTATCTCTCAAGAGGGTTCTTAGTTGCATAAATTAAATGCACAAATTAATTCATTTCAAAAATGAGGAGAGTGCTTTGGAAATTAGATATAGGTTGCCAATGGGGAATTAAAGAAAACACACAGAAGAGGTCCACAGGGAAGGAAGATAGTCAGATAATAGAGCTAGGACAGGGCTGGCAATCTTCACCAAGATGAAACAACAGATGGGGCATGATTTTTGTGAGTCCTCACACAGATGGTTCACCAGATGGATTCTGCCAGGTTCATACAGCTTATGTGTATTTTTCAGCTGCTTATCATGGTAGGCAAGCTACTTCTGTGCAGGCAGAATCCTTACTTGGTTCAGGTTATTGAAATATAGCACCAGAATATGTTGCTAGTTGGCAACACTTTATAAAGTGTTTTTTAATAACTGCCATTTTTAATTAGACAAAGACCTGGAGATAATCTTACTTTAAAGACACAAGTCTTCAAAAAAGAACTCATAGGTCTTTTGGCCGATTGGGAGAGGTAGGAACTGCAACTTGAATTTTAGTTATTAATTAGATATATAATCTGAATCTTTAAAATCCTGCATCCAGTTAGATAAAAGCAGTACTATTTAACAAAATCAAAAATTAAAATGATTTAAATGACTTAATAGTATTGCCGTATTCATTTACTATATGTATTAACATAATATATTATAGGTTAATTGATATATCAATAAATATAAAGTATATATTAACTTAATATGAAAATAAATGTTTCAAAATATTTTATTCTTATATATTTATACATGTCACATATGTACATACTTCATATATGCAAACCCTGCTTTGAAATAAGCATTCAGTAAGTTTCACAGCCATTTTATTTGATAAGTGGTACTTCTAGCAACAAACATCACTTAAATGAAAGAGAAAAAAATAAAGTACAAAGGCATTTTAGGTTTTCAAATAATTACTCTTTAGTATATAAAGTTTTAGATATGCAAACTTAATTATTATTTTATGTGCTTTCTCCTATTTCTGATGTTGTAAGTTGAGATCTTAATAAAGGAGATTTTAAATTCTAACAGGAGGGATTTCTTGTTGTTGTTGAACTTATTGTGAGTACCAATACACAACATCAAAGATATGGATTCTGTCTGGAAACCTGGCGGGAATTTAGGAAACAACCAGTCTGAGACACTTGTGGTACCTCATCGTAGATATTAACTGCAGTAACATGTCAAAGATTTCAACAATTGTGCTGTTTTCCCAAAATTTTTATAAACATTATTTCCTTTGAGTCTGCCCATACTTAGCATAGTAATCAGTTCTAATTTACAAAGGATTCAAGCATGGTTTGAGATGTTGGGTGACTAATGAATAATCGTACTTAGCAGATGAAAGAACCCAGATCCCGGCTTGTTCTTTCAACAAAGACTTACTGCACACCTCGAATGCTTCAGGGAAATGTTATTTATGCTGCTCCCCTGTTTTCTGAAATGAATGCACAGTCATATGGAACATAGAAGTTGTGTCTACATGTCTGTACATCAAACTACCTTGAAAATTTTACTTACTCATTTAACAATTAGATTTGCGGCTTACTGACTAAACTATTTTTAATTTATGATTAGAAGGATGCATACCTATGAGCTCTGGGAGGTCTGGTTGGTTAATACTTGTGTTCTTCCTATGGGGTTGCAAATCTCTTCAGTTCCTTCAGTCCTTCCCCTAATTCCTCCATTGGAGTCTGAACTCACAGATGGATGGTTGGCTGCTGCATCCACATCTGTATTTGTCAGGCTATGGCAGAGTCTCTCAGGGGACTGCTATATTGGGCTTCTGTCAGCAAGCAGTTCTTGACATCAGTAAAAGTGTCTGGGTTTGCTGTCTGCAGATATGATGGGTCCCTATGTGGGGCAGTCCCTACACCACCAACCAAAGAGTACACATGGAAGGACCCATGGCTCCAGCTGCATATGTAGCAGAGGATTGCCTTGTCTGGCATCAATGGGAGGGGAGGCCCTTGGTCCTGTTTGATGCTCTAGCTTAGGGGAATCTTAGGGTGGTGAGGCCAGAGTGGTTGGATGGGTGGTGGAGCACCTTCATAGAAGTAGGGAGGAGGAGGAGGATGGGATAGGGGTTTGGGGAAGGGAAACCAGGAAGACAAATAACATTTGACATGTAAATAAATTAAATAACCAACAAAAAAGAAATTTAAAAAATAGAATACATACCTAGATAGAGACACAGGTATGTCTATGGAGCTCGCCTGTACATAACCTGGGATAATAAATGCATTTATATTTGTATGTATGTTAAGCATATATTTATGAATTATATCAAAAAGGTATTATAATTATGTGTTAAATGCTTAGGAATTCAAAAGAGAGTCCCCAAGCCTGTAGAACAGAGGCAAGGGGAGAACAGAGGAACATGTCCTTTTGCTGTTGATTGAATGTGCTTGTTTGATTTTTTTATTGACTTTTATTTTCATATAATATAATCAGACAGTTCTGCTCCTTCACTTCCTACCTCATTCTCCTCACCTCCCATCCGCCCAACATCATGACCTTTGTTCCTCCCCATCCCCCCGTTTTTTGTTTTTGTTTTTTTTGTTTGTTTGTTTGTTTTTTGTTTCTTTGTTGTTGTTGTTTTTTTTGAAACTAAGCATTTTTAATGATAAAGAGAGCTAGGAAGATTCTAATGAGAATACTTACCATGGGGTAAGAAGAGGTGATAAAGCACATGACAATAGGCAATTTAAATATTGCTGCATTGTGCATGAGCACAGAGTAGCTAAGGATGAGAATGCGAAGGAATGTCACAATTAAATCCTGACTATATGGCTGAGGCTATGAATGCACATCCTAGGTAGTAGATGGCTTTTTCTTCTCTCTTAGAAAGACAATTTCCTTCTTTTACAGGAACAGAGGTTGAGCTCCCTAGTCAGTGAGTAGCATGAATCTGTAGAGAGTTTCAGAAAGAAGTCAAACTGATCAATTTTGGCAATTAAAAGTCTGCATTTAGGATTAGCCACAAACAATTGATTTGAACTATCCAAAAATGAACATTATAAAGAAAGAAGGATTTAATGTAAAAGAATTGGGAATGAAAACATCAAGAGGATTATTTATACATGGAGATGAAAGTACTTGGTAATCAATGGTATTTTCAAAAGAATTAATGAAAGCCTAAAGAAAATGATGGTATGCCCAATGGCTATCTGCCATTTAGCTTCCATAATTAGAGAGAATATCATTTCGTTCAGTATGATGATCAATAGAGTAGAGACTAAGTTTGGTAATGGGCTGAGGAGGTTGGGGAGGAAGATAAACTACACTTGGTGCAGAAAAGAGAAATCATGCCATTGAAATGACAGGTTAAATTTCAGGTCTCTAGGAAATGTTTAGGCTGCAATAATTTTTTTTCTGATGACAGTTACAATAGTACGGTATTTGAAGGATATTTTCAGACAGAAAGCATCTATATCTCTCAAAGAACATCCCGTGGTTAAAAGATTTTCTGTTTGTGAGAAAGAAAAAGAAGGGGGGGGGGATAAAGGAAAAGGTTAAAAAGCTGATAAAATATTTTGTCAATGATTTTATATGCCTTCACATTAATGTATGTTCTGGATGCTCACAAGACATTATTACTGTTAATGTCTTATTTAGTTAATGTTTCAGTGTATTCTTAGTGATTGTAAGAGTTTCTCAACCAGTAGTATTAGGAATCAAAAAAGATCTCATGCCATAGATGGATTAATAAAAGATAGATACGCAACACTGTAAAATCTTATTGATGGAGAAAGAGAAAAGAATAAAGCTGGAAATGAAAATATAATAATAAATACACTTCCAGTCTATTAGCAAGGTTTGACATTATGGCCTGAACACATGACAAGGTACAACCTGGGCAATGCTTGTTTTATCCTCTGAATCTGCGAGTTTATAAAACTAGAGTAAGAAACAAAATTATGAGAATGTGACTTTATCTATGGAAATGCTCTCTGAAAGTCATTCATCATCTAAGTACTTTAATTTTTCATAAAGACACTTAGAGACATAATATCAAATTTAAAGCATGACTTAAGCCTAGATTTTGGTCTTGTTCATATTGGGATTGTTGTACCAAATCCATTTATGTCACAAAAACGGATTTACTAAATAAATGAAATATGTTAAAGTCAACATTCCTGCAATATTGGCTCTGTGTAAACAGAGGTTCTGTTTCCATTTTCCTGAGCTAGAGATGAGCAATATCTATGTAATCCATCCTTGTGACTTTAAAGTATTTATGATTTGTAGTGATACCATATTTTTCATTTCATACAATGCCTTCATCGAATTAATGTTAATTAAATAATATACCTATCTGCTATTTCAACATGTTATTTGATGATCCAAACAATCAATATCAAATAAATATAACAATATATTTTAAAATTATCATCACAAATTCTGCTATTTATTGAAAATATGCCTAATAGGAAAATAGTATAATTATAATTAAAATATTATGAAATAATAAATACAATTATGTCTTAGTATTAAAACTTTGTGTATACAGGTGTGTGTGTGGTGTGTGCATTAATATTTACATATGTGTGTCAACATGTGCATTTGTTTGTGCGTATTTTTCTGTGTGTATTAGCACTTTGTAGTGATGCCACCTTTGTTTGGAGTACCCATTTATTACAGTTTTGATTCTGTTTTCATTGTCTACAAAAATATCTGTCAAGAAATAAAACATGTTTTTTTGTTTGTTTGTTTGTTTGTTTTGTTTTATTATCCAATGTCTAGCCAATGTATGCTCTTTGGTTGATGGCTTAATCTCTGGGAGTTTCCAGGACTCTGGGTTAGTTGACACTGTTGGTCTTTTTATGGGGTTGCCATCCCCTTTAGTTCCTTCAACTAACTCTTCCATAGGGTTCCCTGAACTCAGTCTAATGGTGGACTTTAAGTATCTGAGCCTCTCAGAGGACAGCCATGCTAGGCTTCTGTCTGTAAGCACGGCATACTATCAGTAATAGTGTCAGGATTTGGTACCCACCCGTGAAGTGGATCCCAAGCTGGGCAGGCCACTGGATGGCTTTTCCTTCAGTCTCTGCTCCAGTTTTTTCCCCTGCCTTTCTTTAAGTCAGGAACAATTCTGGTTCAAAAAAGTTGAAGATGGGTTGGTAACCTGATCCCTTCACCGGTAGCCCTATCTTCTGAAGGTGTTCTCTTCAGGTTCCATCTCCCCACTCTTGGGCATTTCAGCTAAGGTCACTCTCATTGAGTCCTGGGAGCCTTTCACATTCCAGGTCTCTGGCACTTTCTAAAGGTTTCTATACCCTGCAACCTCTACTCTGTGCGGCTTCATATTTCTGTTTATTCTCCTCTGCCTCACTGATTTGATCCTGTAGATTATTTTTTGACTGAAAGTATTCTCTCCTCAGTCTATGCCATTTGTCTAAAAAATATGTTACAAACAATATGTCTGTTTTAGAAAATCTTACATATCCTTGTACATATATCTTGTCTTCTTACCCAGGATGGAATTGTAAATGTAGTTTGTTTTTCATTTTATGTGTATTAGATCCCAACTTTATTGAAACTCTCTCAATAGCTGTTTTAGTGCTTCTCTCTCTCTCTCTCTCTCTCTCTCTCTCTCTCTCTCTCTCTCTCTCTCTCTCTCTCTCGTGTGTGTGTGTGTGTGTGTGTGTGTGTGCATTTATTCTATAATAAGTATCTTAGCATGGCAGTTAAGCCAAGAACTGATTCTTTATTATAGTATCTCACATGCTAAGGTTTACCTCTTAAGAAATTCCTGGCAGTGTTTCTAGTTGAGTAGTTTGTGATTACAAACATTGTGCCTTTCATGTAAAAAAATAATTATAATGAAAGAAGAGACATGTGACAAGACAAGGTATTTATCAGCATATGTTAACTATGACAGCAACCGCAAGCCTCAGGATAGCTTGTATATTAGTAGTTTAGGATATATGCAGAGAGGTTAGCTTTGTAGGAGACTGGTAGAGTGCTTAAGCACACAGTCATCTGCATGGGTGATCACTTAATGGAGAAGTACCTGCCTCAGATTCCCCTTGCTGATACTGCATATGTACCTGTCATTTACTGTTATGCTTCCTTACCATGATAGATACTTAGACCTCTAGAATGGTAGTTTAATATACACTCCTCCTTTTATAATTCACACTGGCCATAGCATTTGTACTGGCTGGTTTTGTGAGTCAACTTGACGCAAGCTGGAGTTATCAAAGAGAAAGGAGTTTCAGGTGAGGAAATGCCTCCATGAGATCCAGCTGAAAGGCATTTTCTCAATTAGTGATCAAGGGTGGCAGGGTTCATTGTGGGTGGTGCTATCCCTGAGCTGGTGGTCTTGGGTTCTATAAGAAAGCAAGCTGAGCAAGCCAGGGAAAGCAAGCCAGTAAGTAACATCCCTCCATGGCCTCTGCATCAACTCCTGCTTCCTGACCTGCTTGAATTCCAGTACTTGACCTCCTTTAGTGATGAACAGCATTTTAGAAGTATAAGCTGAATAAACGTTTTCCTCCCAACTTGCATCTTGGTCATGATGGTTTGCGCAGGAATAAAAACCTTGAATAAGACAGTATTTTATCACAGCAACAGAAAATTATATAATGAAGAATTCAGTACCAGAGAGTAGGTTATCATTAACAGTGCTGAGAACAAAACATAGCATAAGGGCTTCTTTCAGGTGGATTGAGGGGGAAGCATAGGTTTTAATAGCAACATGGCTGGAGGCCCTCACTGTGATATTTACAAAAATAATAAATAAATAAACCTGTATGCCTTTATCCTAAGTGCCTCTCTGGGGATAAATTTTAAAATTAATAAACTAATTCATTTGGTGGAATAACTTCAAAAAAGTATAATATTTACCCAATGACATGGTTGGTTTTATAAAGTATTATGCAAATCTACACAGAAAAAAAGCAAGTAAGTCATTAAGAAAGAAAAGTGATACCATTTGAAGAGGAAAGGAGCACCAGAAACCTTAACATTTCAGCCAAAGCTTGTATATAATTCCTCTGGTGTTTCACAGAGCTGCTGAAGTCATGCTGCCTGTGGTAGAGGCATCCCTGTTAGAAAGCACTGAGAGAGCATTAGAAAATATCGTCCTGAGTGAGGTAACCCAGTCATAAAAGAACTCACAGATAACCACTTATTAGCCCAAAAGCTCAGAATACCAAAGATACAATTCATAGACCACATGAAGCTCAAGAAGAAAGACCATAGCGTGCATGCTTCAATCCTTCCTAGAAGAGGAAACAAAATACTCATGGGAGGAAATATGGAGACAAAGTATATAGCAGAGACTGTAGGAAAGACCACCCAGAGACTGCCCCACCTGGGGATCCATATAATATACAGACACCAAACCCAAACACTATTGCAGATGCCAACAAGAGCTTGCTGACAGGAGTTTGATCTAGCTGTCTCCTGAGAGGCTTTGCCAAAGTCTAACAAATACAGGGGTGGATGCTCATAGCCAACCATTGAACTGATCACCATGTCCCCAATGGAGGAACTAGATAAAGGACTGAAGGAGCTGAAGGGGTTTGCAACCACATAGGAAGAACAACAATATCACCCAACCAGACACATCAGAGCTCCCAGGGATTAAAGCACCAACAAAAGAGTAAACATGGAGGGACCTATGGCTCCAGCCACATATGTAGCAGAGGGTGACCTTGTTGGGCATTATTGGGAGGAAAGGCCCTTGGTCCTGTGAAGGTCTCCAATGTAGGGGAAGGCCAGGGAAAGGAGGCAGGAGTGGGTGGGTGGGTGGGTGGGTGGGTAGGGGTGCACCCTCATAGAAGCAGGGAGAAGGACAATGAGATAGGGTGTTTCTGGAGGGAAACCAGGAAAGGGGATAACATTTGAAATGTAAATAAATAAAATATTCAATAAAAAAAGAAAAAGAAAAGAAATCTAGATTTCAGTGAGCATGCCAAAATATGAAGATGCCATAGCTTCAGTATATCGAATAATGAGAGGAGCATACAGGGAGCAGGGCCGTCCAAAGGGAACTATGGCTATTGTAGGCAGCAAAGATTGAGAGCAGAGCTATACAAACCCTTTGCTATAAACTATAGAAATGCAGAATTTTATGATTAACTTCCTGGGTTTCAGTTTCTGTGTGGGCAAATATTTCTTCACTATGCTCCCATTTCTTTTCTTTCTTTCTTTCTTTCTTTTTTTTTTTTCTGGAATGGCAATGTTCTTTTAAAGTTGAATTGAATACATTTTGAATTCTACTGTGTCCATAAACCATGGTCCAGGGGGTTGAATGTGATAGACTGGATTAGACATATTGTTGAAATTAGTCGATTAACATCACTTGTGAGTAAAATACTTTGGCTGAAGATACCACACTTCTTGAAAAGACATTTCCTTGGCAAATGAAACTGGCAAATGACGCTTGGAAGCTTTCTCCCTTCTGGATACCATGAATGTAGTCCACTGGATAAGACATGTCATCAAGGAGCTTACGAATCTGTGAAGCCTGCAAGCTGCAATAATTCCAGCACTGACAAGATACTAACCGCCTGCTTTCTGACTTGTTGGACGACCTGTTTTATAGAAGTACTTGTCTGGTACTGGAAGTCGGGCAAAAATTCGTAGTCAGAGAACACCTACACCCAAGTGGTAAAAACCTACTAGTATTATTTCCCTTAATGGACATGGTTTCAAACTGCTCTTCGAGTAAGAATATTGGCACTCATAGATTAATTGCAGATATCAGTCCTCACACAAGAAGCTAAATTTTGATATGGGAGAGGTGAGGGAAGAATCTTATGGTGAATGTACTTAAGGATACATTAAAATGATTTATAAAATTCTAGAAAATTCATAAAGACAGGTGAGGAGCAGGTTGGGATTAACTCATCATTTTTTTAGGAAATTTGAAGGAGTGTAAAAATCAAGATTTTGAACGACATTGTGTGATAGATGCAAATCAAGAAAATGCATCAAATCCCCATTGTATTATAAAGATTAAGTAAAATAATTGAGTCGTATATGAACTGTGATTAAACAAGGCCATTGTATTAGTCAGGGTTCTCTAGAGTCACAGAACTTACAGATAGTCTCTAT
>NC_034602.1:69035325-69037330 GCF_900095145.1 Mus pahari
TTCTGAGATCTTCTTCAATTTCTTTCTTTAGGGATTTGAAGTTCTTGTCATATAGATCTTTCACTTCCTTAGTTAGAGTCACACCTAGGTATTTTATATTAGCAAAGAAAATTTTAACTTCACAGAATCATGTTGGTGTTTTTTTCTTTGCTATAAAATGAATTTTCAATAAAATTATGAATATATTGACATAAGTTCATTATTTATCATGAGGATACATTCTCTTAGCTTTAAAATATAAAGAGCTTGAGGAATTTTACACTAATGTTCATAACAAACACATGAAAAGTCTTCACCTTTTCTCAAACAAATTAAAGAACTGAGATTATAAGACAAACTACTGGTAAATCAAAAGATAAATAAATCCCAACTATTACAATTGAAGCCTCTGTAGATTTTATTTGCAAATGTTCCAGATGTTCTGGGAAGGGTTTATACTTAACATCTGAAAAATGATCCTCTTGAATTTCTTGAACAGAAGAACTCCTTTAGGAGTTCTCAGTAATAGATAAGAATTACTACCTGGGAGAATAGACTTTTACCAAATCCTTAGGTGGAGTGGAGTGATGTCCTCCCTGTCAAGGCCCCTTTAGCATTCTTGTGTCATCTAGTGATAGGACAGACAAAACAATGAGACAAACAAACGAACAAACAAACAAGAAAACTGAAAAAAATTAACAATGTCTGAGCAAAAAGAAGATATATCAACACAATGACTAAGGCTTACTTCCAAGAACATAAATCATTTGAATTCCTATAGTTTACTATCACACTAAAACATATTTAGTAGCTGATTATAACAGATATTGCTGCAGGATGATGACAACTTCTGGGTGCAGTTCTTAGAGATATCCAATGACACAAACAAGGACAGCAAAAGAACTTAACACCTTTGATATGGAGAATTAAGGGCAATGATAGGTTGACTAGATAAACATACCACCCATACTAAGGTTTAGTATACTGAGTTCCTTTCAACTTCCTACACATCTGACTTTGGACAACACAGCACTCTAGCAGTGTTTAATTCTATTTATACATTTTTAGACTAGGGCAAAGATAACTACATGGAGAAATGCTGCATAGTGCACACTGCAGACTTTAAGATTCAATTACCCTAGGAATTAAAACAGAAAAAAGTTACATTATATGAATTCTATTTAATAAAACCATTATTCCACTGCAATGTTCTGATAAATATTCCCTGGATTTCTTAGATCCATTTTGTTTCAAGAAAATATGATAACATACATGGTATTCAACATCACTCAGAAAAATGTGATTCTATTGATGTTTGTTAGCAGAAATTATTCCTTGCCTTATAATTTATGTTTTCCCAGTTGTATGTCAAAAAGAAAGTCATTTATTTTCTTAACAATGAAAATCCTCTCAGAAGGATGCCAAGATCCATGTAGTTTAGAGACCAGTGTAAGCACATTGTGAATAAACATTTTGTAGAATGTTGACTACAAGTTAACTGTCAAACATTGAATAATATACAGTGTATATATTCCTAAATGTTTTGACAGAATAAGATAAACCAACTGATGTTTCTTCTCCTTGAAAGCTAAAGATCATGAGACTTATCCTTGTTTATGTGCTCATGACTGGCCTAAACTTCACCTTCGAATCTTTTGAGATGACATGCTACATTCTTGAGGCAAGAGTTCAACTGAATCCAAGACCTTAAGGCAACAACCAAGTGGTGGTATCTCTTAGTAAACTACAGACCATTGAGTAAAGTATAATTCACTCTTGGAGAAGTTCTAAATATCCTGTAGCAACATTTTTGACAGACACTATTTTGCTATAAAATTATAAATAGAAAAATATACTGGTAGTAAAATTGTGAAATTAAATTACCATATTCAAGACCAAGAACTTCCTTTTTATTTGAGCATAGTAGTATGTATTCCAACATACACCTGGTTAGATGAAAGTTTGTCAGGGCTGAATAGTAACACACACACACACACACACACACACACACACACACACACACACA
>NC_034602.1:69037530-69051660 GCF_900095145.1 Mus pahari
AGAGAGACAGAGAGACAGAGACAGAGACAGACAGACAGACAGATGGAGACAGACAGAGATAGAGACAGAAGCAGACAGAGTCAAAGGCAGAGATATCAGAGACAGAGATAACAGAGACAGACATAGAGAAAAAATGAAAATGACCCTTAAAGATAGAATTCTAAATATGTATCTAATAGAAAGACATTCTCAGTCTCTACTCTGCATCTATTCCAAAAGTTCCTGAGTGTAAGGAGGCCATTTTCCTAGTGGGTAGAACTAGAAATCTATAATAAATTGGCTGTCCTCTCAGGATATAGTCAATTCCTTAATTCTCCACCTTGATATTTGGTAAATAATGCATCAGGAAAATAGTTCACCATACATGAACCATTGGTTGCTATTTATACAGTTATGGTTGAATAAATGACTAAAGTACTCATGATATATTTTTTTTCTTACTAGAAAAGATACAAATATAAAGTTGAGAAAATCCCTAAAGGGGAAAGTAGTTTCATATTATTTCTTATTATTACTATTCCTGAAATGGTACCAAAGTATCATAGTACAAAATAAAAGAAGAATTTCAAAGAAATAAGATCATTAATTTAGGTACATGTTGTAACTGTGACCTAGGGGGAGAAAAAATTCTTCTTAAGATTAAAGAGATTTTTAACTTTGTATTTTTTTCATTTATACCCAACAGGTAGAATTTAATAAGCAAGACAATCCTTCACATTTATGTAGCATATTTCACATGAGAAAGTGATTTCCTATGAATAATTGAATTTCCCACAGGTCAATGGACATCACATATGTTTGGACTTAATCTGGTTTTATCTCTTATTACGTCTTATATTATGAAAACTTATCTTTTCACATGTGTCTCTGCTAACTTTTCATTTCTCTTCAGTTATTAACCAAGAAATTGTCTCTAGGGATGTCTCTGACCATCTCTACATCTATTTCAAAGATTTCATTACTCAATACTACAAAATCCTGAACCAGACATGTTCTATTTCCTGGTCTGAATGTATATATATATATATATATATATATATATATATATATATATATATATGAATGTTTATGCATATATATGCATGTGTGTGAAATGTGTGTCTACATACATGTTTGTATATATGTATATGTTTTATATATTATATTAAATATATTTAACTGTGGCTTACTTGTCACATATCTCTCATTGTAAGATAGTTATATGCAATTCTATAAAAGCCTGCTGAATAAATTAATGAATGAACAAAAATCAGAAAAAATTATGTATCATTGCAAATGTAGTTCAAGATATGCCTGACCAGTTTTAAGTAGAAGGACACAGATTCTAAAATGGAATAGAGATAGGGGTCAGTTATTTAGGTAAATCTCTCAGTTATGCCATGTAAGAATCACATGTAATGTCATCCAAAGAATAGCCACCTGCAGGATCAAAGCAGTTATATAAAAAGGCAGAAGACAGAAAATGTGCCATAAATATAGAAAGCAAAGAATATAATACACATCTCATCTGTAAAGCCACACACACACACACACACACACACACACACACACACACACACACACACACACACTAATTTTTAAAAAGATGCTTTCATGGAAAAAATAATAATATATTTCTATAATATCTTGAAAAGTTAATAATCACATAAAAATGAGAAAAATTCCTAATTCATCACATAAAAAATAAGTGTATGTCAAAAAGTCTTAAAATAGTACTATAAATTTGCAACTACTTCAAGAAAGTAAAGTCAAATCTAATGAAGCTTATGGGTGCAGTGATAATTTTCAGACATGACTTCAAATGTATAAGCAAATAAAATATAAAATATAAAATATAAAGGCATCAAGTCAAAATGCACCTAAATATCAGAGAAAATCTCTTGTGTTCAACCTGCTGGGAAAAGGTGTTGAAGCTGATGGGAAAGATATTTGCAAATTAAACATATCATGATCCATTAACATTTAAAATATAAGAGAAACTGGAATTTGGCATAATGGTAAGTAAGCAGAAAAAATTTGAAATGGATAAAAGATGAAAATGGGCATTGCTAAAATGTATCCAAATGGCCAGTGTTATCTGTGACAGAATTTTCAACATCAGTAAATCAACATCAGAAATCTCAATCAAATCCTTCATGAGGTATATGTCATTCAAGTACATATGAAACTATGAAAATATTACAATACTGAAGCTGTGGAGAAGCTGAAGTCATTTCTCAGTATTAATGAGTATCAAATTGTAATAAAAATAGTATGAAAGTTGTACCAGAGCTGATTGTAAAATAAGTTTGATTTAGAAAATGTGTTATTAGAAATATATGTACATAAAATTGATTTCTTAAAGAGATATCGCTACTCTATTTTCATTGCTGCACTGCGTTCAAGGTATGAACTACACTTATATAACAATCGTTCAAAACTTGAATAGAATTAACAAATTGTTATATATTCAAACTGGAATACTATTTATTCAGAAAGGGAAAATTGTGCTTTGTAAAAACCTGGATCAACTTATAAAAACATCAAGATAAGAGAGGAGATCACTTAGCAAAACACTGGCCAGTTGCTCTCATTCTTATATGATAATCTGTAAAGGTGGATGTCAAGGAAATTAAAACTAGAAAAATGGATATTGTAGCCTGAAAAGACGAGGATTAGAATTGTGGCGATGTGTGTCAAGGACAAACAAGCACTGCAGCGTATGAGGAATAAATCCTAGAAAGTTATTGTTCGGCAGCCTGATGGTTCTTTTTGATAATGATATGTTATATTCTTGAAAATTGATCCGAGGCATTTCCTTAAGAAAATTATAAGTACCTAGTATGGTAAATAATATATATGCTAATAAAATAAAACCATTTCACAACCTACATCTACTTAAAAGCAGTTTACTTTCTAGGTCATATATTTACAACTTTACATTTCAAATTGAAAGTAATTCCAAAGAGGATCAACAACTTGCACCATTTATAGAAATCAGTATTATTTTTCAGCAATAGATAATTCATTTTACTTAGCTGAAAACCAACAAAGAGCTGTCCACTAAATCCTGATTATGACAATATTTCAAACAGTTACAACATTAAAACTGCAATATCTTTATACATCAGAGAATGAAAATTAATATTAATTTGAGATTTCATCTAACCCAGTCCCAGCAGCTAATAGCAAAACCACAAAAGGCAAAATTTGCAGACTTAAATATGGTAAATGAGAAATTTTATTCACTGAAACTTAAGGCACAAGCTAGTGCTTCCACCATGAATGTCAGTGTTGAGGTTCCTCAAAAGCTAGAAATCAAAAATCAATAGATGTTCTGCGTGGTCAGGAATACATCCAAAGTACTCCACATCCTATTCTAGGGAAACCAATGCTTATCCATGTCAATTGCTGTTCTATTCAAAACAGCCAAGAAATAGAAACATATTCAATGTTCATCATTTGATGAATAAATAATGAAAATATGATATGTTTACACAATATAATTTTATTCAGGTGTTAAGAAAAACAAAATTATAAAATTTGCAGATGAATCATAGGGTTAGAAAGAATCATTCTGAGTGAGATAACCCCGACAGAGAAAGACAACCATCCCACAATTTCTTTCCTGTAGAGGTTAGTTTTGAAACTTCAGAAATGTATGTGACATTGGAATACAAAAAGTGGTCAATATGGGTTGTGTTGAATGGGGCAACTTTCAAGGGAGGAGAATGAAATTCATTGGTAGACAAAGGCAACAAATAAAAGGGAAAGGAATTAAGGAGTGTTGATGGAGTAGAGGAAAGAATAGAGAGGGATGCATAATTCTAAATAGTTTTCATAAAATCATATGAAATTTTCCTATAGAATTTTTCTGAAACATACATACACATATGTATGATAAAAATTATTTTTATATATACATGAAAATATATATGTAAATATATATACATAAATACATATTACATATGTATACATTATATATTACATATATACATTATATACATATATTTCTAATAACACATTTTCTAAATCAAACTTATTTTACAATCAGCTCTGTTACAACTTTCATGGTATTTTTTATTACAATTTGATACTCATTAATACTGAGAAATGACTTCATATATATATGGCACAGACAGCCTGGTCCCTGGCTGGAAAAGTCTGGAACCACCGTGACCTAGTGGGTGGTGATTTCTGCCTATATGGGAAAGAAGGTCTTTGACCATGCCTCCTGGTCCCCTGGCTCTTTTCCCAGTTACAGCCTCCCACAGCCCCCTGCAGAGAGGTGTGTAGCCATCAGTCACTTAGGAGCAGCACCGCACCATGCCCTCTGTCTTAGTCAGGGTTTCTATTCCTGGACAAAACATCATGACCAAGAAGCAAGTTGGGGAGGAAAGGGTTTATTCAGCTTACATTTCCATACTGCTGTTGATCACCAAAGGATGCAAGACTGTAACTCAAGCAGAAAGCAGGAGCTGATGCATCACTGCTATCACCTGTCTATTGAGAGTACAGGCCCCTGAAATTTGGGTTTGGCTTACTTTTCCCTGATGNGAGGAAAGGGTTTATTCAGCTTACATTTCCATACTGCTGTTGATCACCAAAGGATGCAGGACTGGAACTCAAGCAGGTCAGAAAGCAATAGCTGATGCAGAAGCCATGGAGGGATGTTCTTTGCTGGCTTGCTTCCACTGGCTTGCTCAGCCTGCTCTCTTATAGAACCCAAGACTACCAGCCCAGAGATGACACCACCCACAAGGGGACCTTCCCCCTTGCTCACTAATTGAGAAATGCCTTACAGCTGGATCTCGTGGAGACATTTCCCCAACTGAAGCCCCTGTCTCTGTGATAACTCCAGCTGTGTCAAGTTGACACAAAANTAGCCAGTACACCCTCCCACAAGCAAATAAGGTTTCCCCAAAGTTCTCAGACCAAACCAATGAGAAGTACCTGTTGTCAGAACCTTACCCAACCCAAAACTGTATATACGAATCCTATCTGGAAGATTTAAGGGTGTGCAAGAGCGACTCCATCATCTGAATCTGCTGTACTAAGAGACTTGGGAAGAAGTCTGCTCTCCCAAAGCTCTGCTGCAGTCCTAACAGGCTAGCCAGCCCAACCCGACTTAATGCAGGGTGGTGAGGAGTAACCAAGAAACCTGGAAGGCCTGGCAGAGATGGAGGTAGAGCCAACTGCAGCAGCAGAAGCCATGGAAGTGACTTCCCCTCCCTGCCTACACTTGCTTCCCTTTGCTGGAACCCTCGAACCAGGCCAGGCCAAAGATCTCTGTGGAAAGCCTCTGGTACACAGGCCCCTTGGTGTGTGTGTGTGTGTGTGTGTGTGTGTGTGTGTGAAAATTTTTGCATTCTCCCACCATTCCTCATAATGTCTTAATATATATGTTACCATATACATTAATACAAATCGTATTATAATGTATACTTTACTGCATATCTTCCTACCAACATCCATAATATGGATGTCCATAATATGTGTCTATATATAATATGTATCTACCTATATCCATAATATGGATATCCATAATGTGTATCTATCTATAGTATAAAAATCTCTATTAACATAAGTCACACGTACCCCATGCTTTTAGAGAAATTATATATTCTTCTAAATTATAAGTTATAAATAAAGAAGTTCCTTAAATTGTATTAACTATTAATAAAAGTTCTGATCAAGTCATCGAGTTCACTCAGTAGTGATCTATTGAAAGCTCATGTGCTGCATACTTACTGTGACATTTTTAATCTTATACTCTGACCAAAACCTCTCCAAATATCAAGTGCCTGTTGAGAATAACTCACTGTATAAGTAGGATTTTTGCCTTACTTGTGTTTCTCATGGTTATCTATCAGCATAAAACTAGTTTGAGAAACTGAGTAAGCTTCCAAATTAATGTTTCTAGGAAAAGTTGTTAATCCTGAAAATAAAATAGAGTTGTGTCCAGTTCTAGAAACGTTTTATCATTATATGAAACCACTAGTTAAAAGAAATATCTTTTTAAATTGAGATAATCTGATGTTTTATGACTTTTAGCTATTAGTAAAATGATACTATAAAACATTAGTTCTATAAAATATTTTAGATGTTGAATTATTTCTGTGAGACAAAAAGGCTAACACATATACAGATATTATCTATTGTATAATTAGCATTTTACCCTTTGTACTGATTTAATGATACAGTGACACACATACATAGATCACTTAAATACTGCTAAAATTATGACATGTGTCTTAGGATAAGTTTGGCATTGAGACTACATCGTAGAGTGTTCCCATACAGACTTTGAAGTGATAACCTAGTTTATATGGCTTGGTTTATTTTTCCTCGGTTAATGACCAGCATAGCATACCATTTTAGTAGAACTATAGAAAACATTTAACACAATGATATAGACATATGCATACAATTATATGAAAATAGGCAAAATTTGTTGTATAAGTCTATAAAGGCAAAAGAGAGATATACTTGTATAAATCAACTACCATCAAAAATACTTACAGGAATAAAAGAGATCTATATGAGTGAATGGTGAGCAGATATGCCAGCCTATGACTAATGTAAAGTGCTAGAATATTATAAGTTTTGTATGTTTAGGCTATGATGTGTTTCTTAAATGCTCATAAAAGTAAAATACACTTAAAATTTTAAAATAAAATTCTTTAATGCTGTATTTATCATTGAAAATAAATTTTATACCATTTATATAACTTTGTATATTTTAACAGTTGTAATGGATTTTAACTCTTTTGTCCACTATAATGTTCACTTAAGATATAAATACAGAACAGACTCAGAACTCCTCCCCTCTGAATTAACATCATCATCCTTCTGGTCTGCACCTCTGCCTGGGCAGATCAGCACGTCTACCACTTTAAACACCCCACAGTCTCCAGTTCTACCAGGAGATCTGCTGCAGCAAGGGTAACAGGTAAGACTTCCACCCACAATAACTGCAGCAGTTGGAACTCCCAAGGTACACAGCAGCTGCAGGATCCCTCCCCTTCCCACAAATGCCATTTCCCAGTCTGTACCTCCACCAGTGCTGATCTGCATGTCTGCCCTCTCAACACCCAACAGTCTGCAAGACTCATAGGAGATCTATTGCAGCCAGGGCTACATGTTTCCCAGGAGATCTGCTAAAACATAGGGACACAGGAGGCAGGCCCCAGGTAGAGACACCCAGGTCACTTAATACCAGTAATAACCAGATGATGAGAGGCAAGTCCAAGATCATAAGAAATCAAAGTCAATATGCTTTGGCACCATCAGAACCAAGTTCTCCCACCAGAGCAAGACCTAAAAAGCATAATGGTTAGCCAAATTCCCATCTCATCAATGGAGTAGAATCAAAGACCCAGAAACAAACCCATACACTTATGAACACTTGATCTTTGACAAAGAAGTAAAAAATATACAATGGAAAAAAGATAGCATCTTCAATAAATGGTGTTGATCTAACTGGCAGCCTGTATATAGAAATATAAAAATAGATCCTTATTTTCACCTTGCAATCTACAGATTGGGGGAAAAAAATCACTAACTCCACATTTGACAGAGGGTTAATATCCAAAATATAAAAAGAACTCATGAAGCTAACCTCCAAAAAACCAAAACCCAATTAAAAAATGGGTACAGCGCTAAGCAGAGAATTTACAACAAAATAATCATGAATGGTAGAATGGTGGAGAAGCACTTAAAGAAATGTTCAAAGTCCTTTTTGATCAGGCAAATACAAATCAAAACAACTCTGAGAATCTACCTTACGCCCATCAGAATGGCTAAGTACAAAAACTCAGGTGACAGCAGATGTTGGCAAGGATGTGGAGAAAGAACACGCCTCCTTTGTTGGTGGGATCGCAAACTAGTACAAACACTCTGGAAATCAGACTTACAGTTCCTCAGAAAATTGGACTACATGAGGCAACCCAGTAGGAGGAAAAGAGTCACATGTTGACCTATAATTTGTCTTTCATGCAAAGTGTTCTGGGAACAGAGCCCAGTATATTCGTCATCAAAGAATATGAGAAACTTCATCTAACAACTGATTGGAGTAGATGCAGAGCCCAACACCCAAACATTAGGTGGAGTTCAGGAATTCTGCTGAGGAAGTAGGAAAAGGATCTAAGAAAACAGAGGGGGTCAGGAATACCAAGAACAAGGTCCACAGGATCAACTGCTTCAGACTCATGGGGGTTCATATAAATATAGGGTGCTGACCTTGGTTCTTCTCATATATTATGGTTAAGTAAATTGGTGTTCTCATGGGAATCCTAACAGTGGAATCAAGGGCTAGCCCATACTGAAAAAAAAATCTAAAATACAGTAATGTTATTATTGCAGTTCCCTTTTCTTCTCTAAACTCCATGAACCCCTGTGGTGGTTTGAATAAGAACAGTCAACATACACTCATGTCTTTGAATTCTTGGTCCACAGATTTTTGGAACAAGTTGGGAAGGACTAGGGGGTGTGGCATTATTGAAGGAGGTGTACCTTTGGGAGTAGGATGTGGGATTTCAAAAGCGCATTTCATCACTACTTTGCTCTTGTTTTCTCTGTCTCATGCCTATGGATCAAACCTAAGTTCTCATCTGCTATTTTGAGGCATGCCTGCATTTCTGTTGCCATATTCTGCACCACAATGATCCCTGAGACAAACCCTCTATAACTGTGAGCCCTAAACTAAGTGCTATCTTTTAAAAATTGCTTAGACAGTGGTGTTTTGTTAAAGCAATAGAAAAGTAACTAAGAAAAGCCCACCTTGTTCAAAATCAAATTCATGGCATAGACACGAATTATTAAAAATATTTAAGGAGCTTATTTTTGCATCTCGACCTTCCTTTCTTAAGTCCTGAGTGTGCTTCACTCCAGATCATTTGGACAAACTCTAGGAAGATTTCTCCAAATTTTGTTCTCCTTTCTGTCTTACATTAAACAGGCTATTTAACACATTATAGCATTTTGTTTTTGTTCAACAGATTGTAGATATGATAGAGTGGGACAAGCTTGATTGACAAATAATAATCATCACTTACTTTGTTCCTTTGTAGTCATTAGTCACTTTTAATCAACTGATCACCACAGCCCTTTACTGCTTATGTTAGCAGTGAATTTTCTCTACTTAGCACTGTAATGAACAAAAACACTTAAACTTGTGATCAAGAGATGTGCAAGTCTTATAATGCTGCGGTTAGAGTAACAGAACATATCCTTCTACATGAAAGTTAGAATGATTATATTCTATGCCAATAAGTAAGACTATAGTACATTAAATACAAGAATTAGAAACATAATAACTTATTGTCTTTGACAAATTTAGTAGAGTGTACACAACTGCCATGTAAATATGTATTTAGTTATTTAGGTAGAAATACAACTGATATTGTATGAGTGCAGTCCTATGATATTTCAAGATAATGTCATTAGAACATCAGTTTGATTTTTAAAAATTACTATATTTTAGTGGATCATGATTTTATGTATAAGGTATTGCTGAATGTAATGCAATGTGATACATGATTGAAACTAATATGAAATCATTCTGTATGTACTTTCTTGTCTTTAAGATGTTTAAGGTTGCTTTTTAAAAATTAATTCTACAAGATTCTAATCATACATATAATCATTTAAAGGTACCAGCATGAACTATAAATTACTTGGTACATTAAGGAAAGAGAATTATTCATTTAGTTTTAGAATACCAATTAGTTACATAGGGCACAAAAAGCTCTGCGTTTTTCTTGAAGTTATAGACTGCTCATGAAAATTTATCATTATAAAGTAACATAATTTCCAACTTATCTGAACTGCAGCTGAGACTGACACTTGATGAATTCAAATATTATCTAAATGAGTTCTATAAAGATTTACTTCTATTAATCTTATTTTTGTGTGTATGTCTTTGTATGTGCACCCATCTCTGCCTATGAAGGCCAGAAGAGGTCTACAGATCTCCTTCAGATGTTAGTGCTTTCAGATAAATTACATTTTACTTTTAATGTTCTCAGTTTCAAGAGAAATAATAAAATGTGCAATAAGAAATCTAATTTCTAGTCAGAGAAGCAAATTGAAAGATTGACTACAATTTCTAATTATTTCCATGGCACTAAATAGGAATTGCATATTTATATAAATAGCAAATGCAGAAAATGGTGACTCAAAAATGCTTTCTAAAAATAGAACATTTTGAAATTCTAGTATTTTGAGTTTAGTTTCATCAAAAATAGAACTTACGTTATTAAATTTACCTGTGTGATATATTATATTTCTCATGTATATAATTTTGCATTTTATTATGTTACATATTAACTATAAATTATATATAATAAATAATATATATGAAAGATGCATATATCTTTACATAAATACACATAAAATAAATATATATGAATATATGTATATATGTATATGAATATATATATGAATATATGTATATATATGAATATACATAGTATATAATATATACATATATTTGAATGTATATACATACACATACAAACACACACATATATATATATGTATATAGTTATATACTTTAATATTTTTGGTCTAGAACTTTCAAATATATTAAAACTAGCCATATGTTATGTCAACAATTTAAAAAAATATATTTAACAATTTCATTCAATTTATAGTTAGTGATTTAGAACCTAATATTATATAGGAACAATCATTTTAGGAAGCCATCCAAATTTTCCTTGGGAGAAAATGCTCATGTTTCAGTTCCTTGAAGCCATTATCCCTATCAGATTTCTCAGATTTAGTCTGCCTAAACTATGACTTCTTTCTGGTTTTTTTGTTTTTGTTTTTGTTTTTTAATGTGTATGCTCTCAAGTCACACTGAGGATCATATCGATGAGTAGTTTGTGACATTCCAGCCTGTTCTCCTTTTTCTGGACTGTTAGTTACACCACTGCCTTTTGACATTACTTTAATTCCTCCTTTAGTACATAGGACAATTCATATGCACTTTTATTAGAGTACTAATGAAAAATATAATAACTTTTAGTGGTATTATGTGATCTGTTTTCATCTGTCATACAGAAAATTTTTACCAAAAGAAAAAAGAATTTACAACTCTTTAAGTATACTATGATTAAAAAGTTACATGGGTATTTTATAAACCAATTTTATTCTTCCTAGGTAAGAAAAGAAAACACGGGAAATATGTCATTCCATACCAGCAAAAACAAAGGAAGTAGAACAAACACACAATCACAGGTCATTAATATCTCTAAAAATTAATAGACTCAATTCCCCAATAAAAAGACACAGTCTGGGTGGTGGTGTGCACATGGCTTTAATCCCAGCACTTGGGAGGCAGATGCAGGCAGATTTCTGAGTTCGAGGCCAGCCTGGTCTACCAAGTAAGTTCCAGGACAGCCAAGGCTATACAGAGAAACCCTGTCTAGAAACAAAACAAAACAAAACAAAACAAAATGAAAATGAAAAACAAAACAAAACAAAACAAAAATGAAAAAACAAAACAAAACAAAACACAAACAAAAATGAAGACACAGGCTAACAGATAAATAATAGGTTTAGTCCAGTATCATAATGTTACTCATTAGATAATTGATTAAACTCATTCATTCTGTTTTTTTATGTCTTCATTAATATCTATGACAATAAAATTTGTAATAATTTTTTAAAAATTTGTTTCTTAGCACATTGTTCTTCAATGAGGAATATATTTGTTCTCTGCTATAAATACATGTCCTTCAGCAGGAGGCCACATTTGGTACATGACAAGTACCTTGTCTGTCAGTTAAGTCCAAGTGACTTGTTCAATTGTAAGCCAAATAATTTGTAGCCTAATTGTAATTAATGATAATTAGAGATGAGACAATGTATACATATTTATATCAGATCATATAGCACTTATTTTGCTTCCTTACATATAAAATATTTCACTCTCTGCTTATAGAAAAATATTTCAATGCCAAGATATACTGACTTCAATGTCCTTTAGAAAATTTCTATAAATAGAGCCCCATATGCTATTCAATTAGAATATCTTCCCCTCTGAGAACACAAGTTGTATTCTAGCAACAAGGTCTCCTTCTGTGCTATTAAATCATGAACATGGTCCTGCTTGTGAGGTATATAGCTGCATTTTCCTTCCCATATGTTAATAATCAAGAATTTATAATTCTTTGTTATTACTTTTTATTGAAAATAAATGTACCTACTAATTATATTGAAAAGATCACTGTATCATTTATATTAAGTATGTATGTTTTGTCATTCTAATTCAGCAAAAAAAATGAAGGGAAAATCCATTGTAAAGAGTGCAAGTATTATAATTTATAATGTATTATTGGCTACATTTTACACATAGCTGTTTTGTTAGGCATAACTCTCATAACTGTGTCTTTAAAGTATGAAGAAGAAAAATACAGAAACTGGGCATTGCAACTTAAGAAATACATTAGAGATACTTGAGATGTCACAAGGATGTGTACTGTTAGTGTGTTTTCATCAATATTAGAAGTTGCTCACATCTTCAAACACAACCTGTGAGTCTGGAGTTGTGTAGTCATCACTACCTTCAGACATGTGGTTTTTCAAAAGTTACAGATATTTGCACAGGTGGATTTTGACTTTTGTTATTGTTGTTGTTGTTGCTGTAAAGATAATTTACAAAGGTGCAAACATCTGGAAACAAAACCTAGATATAAAAAACAGAATTTGGTAATCTCTGAAAGGATAGCAGAAAACCAAAATGTTTTATACAAAGAATATGAGATAACCCAAATTGAATGCCATCCAGAAAGTCCAACTTCTAAGAGATTCATGGTGAGTAGAAAAAAGTCATATTGTAGTTGTATTTTAAGAGATTATGAAAGTGTAGTGACACAGGCCAACCACACCAGTGGTAGATGGCAGCAGAGAGGGGTAATATCTGAGAGCACATTGTAGATGAACTGATCCATTGCAAGGCTTTCATTCATCCTGCTTGAGATTTCATTAAGAAATGGAAACCTCTACATAGTTTAAAGCTATTGGCCTATTCCTGGGAGGTCACTTAGCTAGCTGCTAGCTGCTAACTGATGCTGACTTCTGGTCTGTTCTATCTTTCCTCGTGGTTCTCACTGCCTGCTTCCAGCTCCAACCTTCTTCCATCTGCCTGTCTCATTATCTCTTCTTTTCCTAGTGCCTCAGGACAACCATACTTCCTGCCCCAGGTGGGGCAGCTTTTTATTATACAAAAAGTCACAGTCCTTACTCTAGTAGACCATAAAAGGTCACCTTTCCCAAATCAGCTAGCCTTACATTTGATGGCAGGTGACGAAGTAACAATTCTGTATTCTGATAGCAAGGCATTGTGGGCCCCAAATGATTATTGAAACACACAAGATAAAGTTTTTTCAGAAGATACAACATTTCAGGGCCACTCCATTACTGACCTATGGAGAAATGGGTAGATTTCATATTTTCATGGGTTAAAAGCAAGAAGAGAAACTATTCGTGAATTTATGAATGTGTTTTAAGAATCACGAGAAATTCTGAGAAGAGCCTACATGTTTCCCTCACTCAGAATTTTACCCATAGTTCATCAATGAGAAACTGGAAGTATAAGGCCCAAAGAGCCTTACATCTGGGATGTCACACTTACAGAAACACAGAAATGGAGATCGATGGAATGAGCAAGAGGTTTATTGATCTGGCGTGCCAGGTCATCCTGCAATTGGGGCAGAGACTGCCCCAAATCTCCTAAGCACAGACTTTTTATACAGTTTAAGGGTAGGCCTTGATAACAACAAGCTTGGTTTAAGCCCATTGTTGGCCTGAGCAAACCTTTCCATTTCCCCCTTTAGAAGTGCTAATTATCCACACTTCAGTCTTCCTTCTTTGAGTTTCATGTGTTTTGCAAATTATATCTTGGATAGTCTAAGTTTCTGGGTTAATATCCACTTATCATTGAGTGTATATCATGTGTGTTCCTTTGTGACTGGGTTACCTCACTCAGGATGATAGCCTGCAGATCCATCCCTTTCCCTAAGAATTTCATAAATTCATTATTTTTAATTTCTGAGTGGTACTCCGTTGTGTCAATGTACCACATTTTCTGTATCTATTCCTCTGTTGAGGACCAGGAAGTGGGAGTGGGTGGGTTGGGGAGCAGGG
>NC_034602.1:69051810-69056464 GCF_900095145.1 Mus pahari
AAGAGAGAGAGAGAGAGAGAGAGAGAGAGAGAGAAAGAAAGAAAGAAAGAAAGAAAGAAAGAAAGAAAGAAAGAAAGAAAGAAAGAAAGAAAAGATAACTAGCCTCTCCCTTCTAGAGAAGCAAGTGTTCCTTGACCTTCCCTAAGCAGCATTGATGGCCCCTGCTGAGGTGAGGTCTTAGTCACCAGAAGAGGGAACAAAAATTCTTGGTCATTATCTGCATCTGCCTTGCAGTCAGGGCTTTCTTGTAAAGCTCATTCTGCTGGGTCATTCCAGGAAGGGAGTGTTCTTCACATCCTTCTAGAGGAAAAGTCTTTCAGTGGTCATCTTATGTTCTCTAAGGACACACATTCCCACAGAAGAACACTGATTTAGAAAGGTCCTGGAGTAAAGCACACGAATAAGTTAAATATAATGAAAACCATGGAAATAGGTGCTTATGTATATTTTATAATTCACATGTTATGAAACATTCTAAACTAATCAATGGATCATTTATTATTATCTTATTATGTGAATTTGTGGACAAAGGCTTAGGAAATACATGGATTGAGCCACCACAGCTGAGTCTAAAGGCCAATTAAAAAACAATAGAAGTTTAGGAAGTAAACTTAGTCTTTTAAATTCCAGACAAAATTCATTTGTATCAAACTGATATTATTTTTGAGAAAACATTGCTAAGAAATATGGAGAGTATTCATTTGAGTAAGAAAAAACAAGAAGGTAATTTTATTTTTGAGGAAACCCATTATTGAAAGGCCTAGTCCTTGGAAAAGAGGCAAAAACACAGACAAAGATGAGATGGGTGATAGTAGGATGAGGGATTGGAAATGGGGGTGGGGTGGGGAGTGAGCTATGGGATGAGGTAAGGGTTGCCCTGGTGAAGAGTTACATTAGAAAATGGAACATGAAGACCTAAAAGGGTGCAGAATTATGAAAATGGTTAGAAGTAATGATCATTAGTGACCTAGAAAACACTGGTAAAGTAATACACTAAGAGCCAGGAATGAAGAGGGATTTTATTCCAGTAACATGGCCATTCTTAGGTGGAATATAAACACACCTTTAATCCCAGGAGACAGGGACAAGTAGGTCTCTGACTTCAAAGACAGCCATGTCTACAAAGCAAGTTCCAGATATGAAAAATTTTATGTCTGGGCATGGTAATGCACACCTTTAATCCCAGAACTGAGGAGTCAGATCTCTTCCTCAGTTGAGTGCTGTGCAGTGGAGCTGAGTCAGTCAGTTGGGAGGCAGTGCAAGGGAGTGCAGTGCAGTGGAGTTGAGTTTGTTGAATGAGTTCAAGCAGTTCAGTGCAGGTCAGCAGAGACAGTTGAAGCCAGAGGTTAAGGAGGAGCCAGAAGATTAGAACAAATTGCCAGAGTTAATTTGAGGCCAATTAGAGCAATTCACTGAGAAGCTAAGCTAAGCCAGACTGAATCAGTCATGCCAAAGAGGACTTGATTGGGCCAGAACAGTTAAGTTGAACCAATCAGGAAAATTTCAGAAAGAACTAGAAAGGTGAACATATTCAGCAGTTTTTTACTTTTTGTTTTTGTTTTTCCCTATAGTAGCAGCAATAAATGGACTAGAATCAACAGATGGTCTTTTTATAAAATATAATCTTGGTTCACCAAACAGTTTTCATATTTTGGAAAATTAGTTTTCATATTTTGGAAAATTTGCAGCTAAGTTCTGTAATATATAAATGAACAACTACTGGGGTCAGATTGATAAACATTTTGTTGAGATAGTATAGTAGAATAGAAGAGAGTGTACAAAGATAAAACAAAGGATGGTAGAGAGAAGTACAAATGTATATATTTGGAGGGGAGGGAGAGAAAGAATAGATTATATTTTACAGTTTTGTAGATGAGAGATAGTTCTGACATCCCCCAATGATTGCAAAGCTTTTGTTAACCAAATCTTAGAAATGAAAGATCAATTTTGTTGCCTCTAGGTGAATTAAGCATTATCACAATTGTAATGTTACAGATGATGATTTGAAATGTATTTTTCCATAGAAACCTTTAACTATTTTCTGTCATTGTACACTCAGATTGCCTATGAAAATACAACTGTAAGTAAAAAGTTTTACCCTTCTAACAGAATGACAACAAATGACTACAAATGTCGCTTTTCTTTTTTCTTTTTTCCTTTCTTTGGTTTTTCGAGACAGGGTTTCTCTGTATAGCCCTGGCTGTCCTGGAGCTCACTTTGTAGACCAGGCTGACCTCGAACTCAGTAATCTGCCTGCCTCTGCCTCCTGAGTGCTGGGATTAAAGGCATGTGCCACCACGCCCGGCCAAATGTCACTTTTCTAATATGTGTTGGTTACATATGTTGGTATGATTCTGTTTTAGTAATAATGGAATAGGAGTGTATTTTTTTAAATATTTCCTTTTGTTTTCTATTTAAGTGGCTAATTAAGATCAGACTCCCTTATCTGTTTTAACTGTATATGATATGTCTTCCATATTTAGCGTACTGGTGGTAATGTATTTACAAATGAATTGAACAGAACTTTCTTCAAGTATCCATTAGCTTTTCCCTTAAGTTGAATGTAAATTTGCATATAGGACAAATGAGTATCAACATTTTTTGAAAATATAGTCTGTAAATTCCTATACAACATTAGTTATAGATAGTCCTCTTATGCAGCCTTTAAACTTCATTATTTATTTATATTTAAAACAAGTTAAACATTGGCTATAAGTCCCAGAAGGGTTGACACAGATATTGCTACCATAAATCAATGAGTTGAAACAATACACAAGATATCTTAATCTTATTTGACATTGCCTTTAATATCCAGAACAAAACAAAGGACATTTGGATAGTCTCTTTCTGTTCACTTACTAAAACTTCCAAGTCACTGATATTTATTGAGCTGATTTGAGTATTAGAATCACCCACAAGATATGGAGAAAACAAAAGAGTGACATTATCATTAGTGTCAATAAAGGTTCACTATTATTTTCATTGGTTCAATTAGGATAAGCATGACTAGTAGATATAATTATAAATCAATGATGAATCTCTTTGAGCAATAATTTTGAAAATTCCATCATTAATCTTTATATTAAGTTTAAGAGGGTTTTTGGTTGTTGATACCCCGAATCACTGTAATGACTTATCTTCACTTTTTCCAACCAGATGGTAACATGTAACAGCTGTAAGAAAGACGACACAGGTGCAACAATATGAACTAACCAGTACCCCTAGAGCTTGTGTCTCTAGCTGCATATGTAGCAGAAGATGGCCTAGTCAGCCATCCTTGGGAAGAGAGGCCCCTTGGTATTGCGAACATTATATGCCCCATACAGGGGAATGACAGAGCTAAGAAGTGGGAATGGGTGGGCAGGAGAGCAGGGCGGGGTGGGTGGAGGGTATAGGGAACTTTAGGGATAGAGTTCTAGGACAGCCAGAACTATATAGAGAAACCCTATCTTGAAAAACAAAAACAAAAACACAAACAAAAACAAAAACAAGAGAAAATATCTAAAAAAAAAAGAAAGAAAGAAAGAAAGAAAGAAAGAAAGAAAGAAAGAAGGATAATTCAAAGCTGAAAGAAAAATATCATGGCACGCATTTTAGACTTTTCAATTTACAGAGATTATAATAATAAACATATATGCAATAATACTCAAATGCATGTCCCAAGACTTTTCTAGATTTATAAATGAAAGACACATGTGCCAATTAATTTTGATTTGCCTTGATTTGCTCAGTGGTAGGGCACTTGTAAACCTCCCTGGGACTAGCACACACTTGCCTCCAGTATTCTTGGTTTAACACTTTCTACATTTATTTTTAACTATGCTGCCCCATTACCTTATGGCCAGCATGCCAGCTGTGGGAAGCCACTTAACGCCATTACAAGATGGCGCTGGCTACCACTGGCCACCGCCCGTGTATTTTGAGTAAACAACCAATGTGTGCAGGTGCAAATGGGTTTCACGCCAAGTCTTTGCCCGCCTCAGGGCGTAACAGTGAGATCATGAGTAAGCAACCAATTAGACGTGGACACGCAGCTTTGGGGACTATATAGGGAGTCGCTCTCGGGGCCTTGTGGTCTTCCTCTTCAAGATGCAATAAATGCTGTGCTGCAGAAGGATCCTGGTGTCCATATGAGTTCTTGCTGGCAAGACGATAGCGTGGGACAGCCAGCCACCCCCCACCCCCAATATGACCTACATTGTTGGATGTTTGCTCTCCTGCAGCTCTTAAATGTGATGCTCCTTCCTTTGAGTCATGGTGATTCTCTTCTTCTTTCCCTCTTTCTTGGTCCCTTGCCTTCCCAGTCTAACAGTACCTCCCTGTTTCCCTGCCCAACCCTTGGCTATACAGCAATTCTTTATTACCAGTTGAAGTCAGCTGAGGGCTGGGACACTCAGATCTGGAATCACAGCTTTTGAACCGAAATAAGACAAAGCATTAGAACCAGTTCCCATCATATTGTTCATCTTATATTAATATTAATAATAAATAGAACTCTGTAGAAGTATGTTCAAATACGTTCTTATTCCTGCTCTTTAATAGAATATTTGTTAAATTTAATGGTTGTCAGCCAGTAATAGCTTCTATATAAAAACCAGAAAACTGCTGGGTGTGGTGGAGCACGCCTTTAATTCCAGCACTTGGGAGGCAGAGG
>NC_034602.1:69056554-69058050 GCF_900095145.1 Mus pahari
ACAGCCAGGGCTATACAGAGAAACCCTGTCTCGAAAAACCAAAAAAAAAAAAAAAAAAAAAAAAAAAAACACAACAACAAAAAAACCCAGAGAACTGTAACATAGGATAAAAGATTAAAAATAAATACAAAAATTTTACAATATTCTAAAAACCTTTTCTACAATATGTAAAAAGCAAATTGCTTTTGGAAAGATCTTTATATATGCTTCTATGTTGTCTGACCACATGTTTCATAATCTAGTACTCCATAGTCTATCAGTTTTGACAATTTAACCAAATGATTAGAGTCTTTGGTTCCTAATTTCACAATTATCAGATTAGTAACATAATAGCTTTTTGTAAGCAGATCTTGAAATTTATTGAAAACTAATGAGATGTCAGATTGTCTATTCTTGTTAAACTTTAGAAGAAAATGTTTGGGGGGAAATTAATTACACAAAAATCATGAACTTACTGTTTCATACATGTTTAAATCTCATGTTTTCTTCGATAGTAGTCTATGTCTAATTATGCAAATGGTTAGGAGTCACAGTTACATATGATTTTAAACAGCTACTTTGAGCATAGTATATTAATGTATAAGTATTAGAAAAAATACAACAGAATCAGTAAGTTGGAGTTTTGGGTTTCGTTTGTTTGTTTTTATTTGTTTTTAAGAAAGAATAAACTAAGATCCATTCCTGATTGATCCTACACCTGAAAATCCAAGGAAAAAAATTAAACATTCACAACCATAATGGAAAAACCCTGATTGTTTTATCTACTGATTAAGTACAAGGAACTAATATTAGAATTTATGTAATTATACTTTTTGTAAATGCAGAGTAATAATCCATTATTTTGATTACAAATCACTGGTGACTATTAATTTTTTATTTAATTTAATTTTTTAAAACGTATTCACTTTACTTCCTACTCACTACTCCCTTCATTTTTACCCTCTCCCATTATCCTTCATACCTCCTACTCCCCTTCTCTACTGGCCAAGTGATGGCTCTCATGAATATCTCCTCTCCAATTCCTGCACTATTCTTCAATTCTCTCTGAGGCTCAACACTTTGAGGCCAGACAAAGAAGTTCAGCTAATAGAACATATTCCACCAGGTACAGGCAACAGCTTTTGGGAATGCTCCCATTTCAGTTGTTCAGGACATACAAGAAGGTCAATCTACATATCTGCTAAAAGTGAGCCTCGACTACTATATCCAGCACAACTCTCAGTCATCGTAGAGGGAGAAAACAAGATATTTCAAGACAAATCTAAATTCAAAAAATATCTATTCACAAATCCAAAGCTGCAGAAAATACTAGAAAAATATTCCAACCAAAGAGCGATAAGTCAATCCAAGAAAACACAGGAAGTAAGTAATTCCATTCCAGCAAAAACAAGGAAATCACATACAAACACATACTCTCTCTGTCTCTTTGTCTCTCTGTCTCTGTCTCTCTCTATGTTTCTCTCTCTTTGTCTCTCTGTCTCTGTCTCTGTCTCTCT
>NC_034602.1:69058225-69065280 GCF_900095145.1 Mus pahari
CACACACACACACACACTCACACACACAAAAACATACATCACTAACACCACTAACATCAAAATAACGGGAAATAACAATCACTGGTCATTAATATTTCATCATCAATGGACTCAATTCCCCAATAAAAAGACACAGGCTTATAGAATGGATGTGAAAACAGGATCCATAATCTGTTGCATACAAGAAACACACCTCAGCAATAGACATTACCTCATACTAAAAGGCTGGAAAAAAGTTTTCCACAAAAATGGACCCAAGAAGCAAGCTGTAGTAGCCATCCTAAAATCTAAAATTGACTTTCTACCAAAGCTATAGAAGGACACTTTATACTTGTCAAAGGAAAAATCTACCAAGATATTATCTCAGTTCTGAACTTCTGTGTTCCGAAAACAAGGGGACCAATATTTGAAAAATGAAATAACAACAAAACAAAACAAAAGATTGTTAAAGCTTAAATTGCACTTTGAACCCCACAAATAAGAAGTGGGAGACTTGAATACCCTACTCTCACCAGTTCATAGGATATTTAGACAAAAATTAAACAGAGAAAAATGAAACTAAGAAACATTATGAATCAAATTGACCTAACAGACACGTATAGGATATTTCATGCAAACAGAAAAGAATATACCTTCTTCTCAGCATCTCATGTACCCTTCTCCAAAACTGACTATATAGTCAGTCAGAAAGTTTCAACAGATACAAGAAAATCAAAGTAATACATTGTATCTTATCAGACCACCAAGAATAAAAGCTAGAATTCACCAACAACAGAAACACTGGAAAGCATATACACTCATGGAAATCGAACAATTCTCTAATCAATGACTTGTGGGTCAGAGAATAAAGAAAGAAAGAAATTAATAACTTTCTAGAATTCAATGAAAATTAAGGGACAACATACTCAAATTTATGGAACACAATAAAAGCAGTATTAAGAGGAAGTTCATAGCACTAAGTGCTTCCATAAAGAAATTAGAAAATTTTTATATTAGTAATTTAAAAGTATACCTGGAAAGCTCTAGAAAAAAAAATATGCAAACACACCAAACAGGAGTATAAGTCAGGAAACAATCAAAATCAGGGCTGAAATCAGAAACAAACAAAACAATACAAAGAATCAAGACCTGATTCTTTGAGAAAATCAACAAGACAGACAAACCCTTAACAAAACTAATGAAAGAGACTGAGAGACAATAACGAAATAAATAAACTCAGTAGTAAAGAGTGAGACATAACTAGTGACATTGAGGAAACTCAAAGAATCCTAAGTTCTTACCTTAATGAAATGAAAGAATTTCTAGACAGATACCTCTTAGCAATATTAAGTCAAGATCAAGTAAATTTAAACAGCCCCATAACCTGTAACTGAATAGAAACAACCATTAAAACTTTCACAACCAAAAAAACCACCAAAAAACAAAACAAAACAAAACAAAAAAAAACACATAAACGAACCAAACCAACCAACCAACCAAACAAACAAAAAAGCCCAAGGTGAGACATGATGTCATGAATAGGTTTTGAATCACCTAGAGTTATGTAGGAAGAGACATAAGCAAGTTAGGGGTAGAGGTTTCTTAGTTAATGCCTGATGTGTAACTGAAAGGCCCAGCTCACTTAGGTGGTACCCACCCTGGGTAAATTGTTCTGAATTGTACATGTAAGTAGCCTGCGTACTTCTCACTGGCTTCTCCTTCAGTTCGTGCCCCCAGATTTCATGACTTGAGTTCTTGTCCTGATTTTTCTCTGTGACCAAGTGTGATTCTAGAGTTGTAAGATGACATAAGCCCTTTACTCTCTAAGTTGATTTGAACCATGTTCTATTTCACAGCAAAGAAATGCTAAATAAGACAAATGATGACATTATATATTTTGAACATGGCAATAATTGTCTCTATAATTTAAATGCTTTATTAATTTTTGGTATAACCTATGTTTCTATCACAAGTAGAATTATTCTTTCTGTATTAGAAATTAGAGAACAATCATAAATGTAAAATGGAACACTATTAAATAATAAATGCTACAATTTTACTTAAGATTAGAAACAATAACAAGATCCTTTAGAAATGTATCATGTTAGTTCAGACCATCAGAAAGAAACTATATTTAACATTATTCTAACACTGTGGTAAAGCATTTATAAATCAATATATAAAAAGTAAAATAGACATTGCTCTAGGGTAAGTTTGAAATGATGATTCTTTAGATTTAAAAATTTGAAGACAAGATTAAATATTTGTCCCCACTTCGAAAATAAAAACAGTATAATATCTCAGAAAAAAATATTCTAACAGAGAGCTGTCAAATTGAGACTCATTTAAAAGTAGAGTCACCACATTTCCCTAGACAACAATAGCAGAAATTATTGGGTAATTACTCAGTCACTGACACTGTAATGGTGTTTGCTCTGACAGGCAACCCTGATTACTGCTGAATGAGGTGGAATCTTTCTCAGTGGATAAGTTAAAGATGGGAGGGGAAAGCTGCTCCATTCAATGATCCATCTTTACATGGTGAATAAAACAACCACTGGAAATATAATGAATTCAGGCTTTTAGATGCTTGCTTCATCACCGTACTCATCTAAATTTTTGAAGTGTTTCCTCTCTCTAGGAATCTGCCAATATGGTTATGCTCCTTGAAAGAAAAAGGTTTTGCAAGTGTAATGTACTTACTACATAAAACCTCATAACTCAATGTATTGCATGAAGTTTTAAAAGGCACTGAGCATTTCTAAAACCACAAATCATATAAATAGGTAAGAAATGTGCTTTTTTTCTTAAAGATATGCTTAAATTGCTGCATATGCATTGATGTAGAGCTTTATGAATATGTCAAAGTCCTTGCATTACCGATTGTAATCTTCTGTGTTTCTGTATGCAGAATGTGTTGCATTTTTTAAGTTATGATTCAAGTAGGATTCATTTCATTGTGAATTTTTAGACCTGAAAATTTGTTTAGCATTTAGATGTTAGCATTAGATTCAGATGTATTTGTTTTTCATGATTTCAGTTTTGCAGCATATTATTACAAAATACATACCATTACATAATACTTAATCTTTGTAATGATCTAAATATCTTATTAGTTACATAATTCATTAAGTAATAATAATGTAATCTGGAACTCATTCATAACTTTTGTTTAGTTGTTTTGGTGTTATTATTTATTTTGGGGGTGTAGAATTTTCTGTAACCTAGTCTTGCCTCAGACTCTCTATGGAGCTGAGAATGACCTTTAATACTTTCCTTTCACTCTTTCAAAGTACTGGGATTTGATATGCATGGCCATGCCCACAACAATTCTTAAATTACTCAGTGCTATAGTCCAGAACTTAACCTTGTTGTGGAAATTAGATTAAATAGTTGTTTATACATTTTATTTATTGATTGATACTTTGGATACTTTGAAAGATGATACATCTAAACTCTTGGGAATTGTTATAATATTATGGACACATAATTGCTAATTATCTTTGATCTTGATGCTAAAGCTTAAATGCAGTGAGCTTATATCTAGATGTGTGAGGGATATATGTTCTCACCTTGTTTTCTATCTCAACTACCCTACCCAGCCTCTTTTGTCTTTGTCTTTATTTCTTTGTACTGGAGATTCAAATTCTTTTACTGTAGAGGCAGGTACACCAAGACTGGGCTGAGCCTTATGCCTTTTGCCATCTACTTTTTCCAGATTATAGCCAAATTTAAGATTTATCTAATTCTTCATCAAAATTATGGTCATTGAATGGTGTTTTAGAATTTATAAATTGTGATGAGAGATAGGAAAACAGAGTGGGGGGAGAGGGAGAGGGAGAGGAATGGGCTTGAGGAGAGGGAGAGGGAGAACTTTTTTCTTTAGTCTGTAATGCTAAATTCCTTAGAAAAGTGAAGTTAGTCATCACAGAGCATGGAACTCTGAAGGAAACCAACTCCTGTGGGAGTGGGCACAGAAACACTTTCAATGCTTGGCAGTGCTGCCTATGCCACAAACTCCACAATGGGATAAGTCAGAAACCAATAAATCCACTGTCACGTATCGTGAAGCTTCTAATGCCTACTAAATGGCTCGTTGATGTCAAATATACAATGGAGCAAAAGCATACATGAACCTTGTTGAATAAAAGCACCAGTAGATGTTCATTTTGTTATTTCTTCGAAGTTATATGTTTGTAATTAGTTGAGATACTTAGAAAATTCTAGTAACTGTATGATGCACTCCTCAATTTTTATAATTCATTTCAAAATAAAGTTACTTAACATTCCCTTTTATCTTACAAGGACTTTGTTGGTTGACTTACAATTTCAAAGATTTTGCTACAAATAAAGCCTGTTTACGTTCATGAATGTATGTGCTGGACAGAGAAGATACAAAAAAATTGAACTACTTAAAATTTGATTTTAAATGTGCATAGGAAAAAAGAAGAGCAAAATACCTGGACAGAGACAAGAATCAGTTATCAGAACAATTTCAGTTGAAACAGTGAGTAGCTAGAGACATGTCAAATATACAACGGAGCAAAAGCATACACGAACCTTGTTGAGTAAAAGCACCAGTAGATGTTCATTTTGTTATTTCTTCTAAGTTATATGTTTGTAATTAGTTGAGATACTTAGAAAATTCAAGTAACTGTATGATGCACTCCTCAATTTTTTTTTTTTGTAAACATAAACCACTCAAGAATTCTTCAGCATGGTCTATCTTGATTCACAGCACTGACTTTATGTTTATCTATATCTTCAGGGATAGTGTGAGCCTGCTTGCTACTTTGGATATATACAAAATTATTCTTCATGTAACATTTCATTTGAAAAACTAATTTGTTCCCCCCCCAAAAAAAAAGTAAGCCATACGTGTTCAAAAATCAGTTGTTTATTTCCAGTCTAAATATGATATATTTTGTCATATACTCCATAAACACAAGCTCAAGGCACAAAAACCAGTTTAAAAAATTGGTTTCAACCAAGTCCAACATTTTATTCCTGAGTATAATATGGGGAGCTATACAGAAGGAAGCACTACATGAGCAAGTTCTACTTTTGACTCAAGTTTCCAGCTCTGAGAAGTGTAGGATGGGAAAATTCATTTCGATGGGACCAACAGCTATTCTATAAGTAAGCATGAGAGAGGTAGGATTCACTATGCACTTCAGCTGAGAATTTAACTGCATTAAAAAGAATGTCTTTTACTTCTTAGGATTTTTGGTTTGGTTTGGGTTGGGTTGGGTTGGGTTGGTTTGGGTTTTTTTTGAGACAAGGAGTATGATGAGCTTAGATATGTTGTCAAGTATAAACTCTGGAAGCTGAATTTAATCAAAACATATATAAATAAATTCAGTTAATATAAGAGATAAAGATGAAACCAGTGGAGTTGAAATTTAGTGGCCAAAGTGGTTAAGAATGATTCAGAAATGTCTAACATAGGAATATGCGAAAGAAAATAACAAGGCACTTAAACATGTTTATTTTTATTTCATGTGTACATGAGTGTTGTCTGTGAAAAGTAGGTGTGCAGTTCCTAGAGTGGCCAGAAAAGAGACTTAAGCCTCTAGGACTGGAGTTACAGGTCATTGACAGCTACTTGCATATGCTGGAGCAGTGGGACTTTTATCATCTGTAAGAGCATCCAATCCTTTTAAGCAGTTGGCCATATCTCCAGGCTAATGGTTCTGTTTTGTTACATATTTTTATTTTTATTTTTTATTGCGTGCTTATATGTATATCTGGCTATATTTTGTTTAGAGTGCTATGTGCAGAGTGGGCAGAAGAGAGCTTTGCAATACCTTGCATCAAGAATTACGGGTAACGATTTTAAGGAGCTAGTTATGAGTGCTGGAAACTGAGCAGCACCTGTTCTTAACTGAGAATTTCAAGGCAAAGTATTAATTAATTAATTTTAATCCACTTTACATCTTGGTCACAGCATCCATCCCTCCCTTCTTCCCAGCCCCAAACTTACATATTACTCTCCAACTTCCCCTTCCTCTTCAGCAATAGGAGCCCTTTTGAGTACAGCACCACCCTGGGGTATCTAGTCTCAGCAGGACCAGGCATATTCTCTCCCACTGAGGTCCAACCAGGAAGTCCAGATAAAGAGAAGAAGATCTAATGTCATGGAACAGAGAATGAGACAGTCCCTGCTCGACTTGTTAGGGGATCCACATGAAGACCAAGCTGCACATTTGCTACAAATGTGTAATGAATTTAGATGCAGCTCTGCATGCTCGTTGATTGGTGGCCCAGGATCTGTGTACCCTCGAGGTCCTGGTTACTGGACTCTTGTGGTATTCTTGACCCCTTCTACTTATTCACTTTTATCCCCCACTCTTCCAAAACACTCCCAGGGCTCTGCCTGATGTTTGGCTGTGGGTCTCTGAATCTGCCTCCATCCACTAGTGGATGAAATCTCTCAGTAAACGTTATGCTAGGTTCTTGTCTGCAAGGATAGTAGAGTATAATTAATGATGTCAGAGGTTGGCTCTATCACATGGGATGGCTCTCAAGTTGGGGCAGTCATTGGCTGGCTGTTCCCTTGGCCAATGCTCCGTTTTTTTTTTATCTCTAAACATTTTAAAGGCAGGGAAGATTTGGGGTTAGAGGTTTAGAGGGTGTATTCCTGTCTCCTTGCTTCCTCTGGAATATCTGCCTGGCCACCGAAGGTGACCATTTCAGTCTCTTTCACTTTTTGGCTTTTTGGCTAAAATCAAGTGTACTATCTGTTCTTATTAGTCAAGGCAAAGTTTTATTTTGTTTTATTTTTTTATTTTTTTGGTTTTTTTCAAGACAGGGTTTCTCTGTGTAGCCCTGGCTGTCCCGGAACTCACTTTGTAGACCAGGCCGGCCTTGAACTCAGAAATCTGCCTGCCTCTGCCTCCCGAGTGCTGGGATTAAAGGTGTGTGCCACCACGCCCGGCTTAGGGCAAAGTTTTAAAAGCAACAAATTATGAAGTTAAAAAATTTATTATTATTATTATTATTATTTTCTTTATTTACATTTCAAATGCTATCCCGAAAGTTCCCTATACCCCCCACCCCTGCTCCCTTACCCACCC
>NC_034602.1:69065895-69076091 GCF_900095145.1 Mus pahari
AAGAATTTCATAAATTCATTATTTTTAATAGCTGTGTAGTAAATACTCCATTGTGTAAATGTACCACAGTTTCTGTATCCATTCCTCTATTAAAAAAAATTTTTTATCCATATAAGGCCACTGAATGAATAAATCCCTGAAAATATGTGAGAAAGGTTTTTTTCTCTTATATTTAGAGGCATTGATGGCTTTCTTTAGTACTATACTATTGTTCTTAAAATCAATATTTCAGGCTGGAGAGATTGCTCAGTGGTTAAGAGCACTGACTACTCTTCCAGAGGTCCCGAGTTCAAATTCCAGCAATCACATGGTGGCTTACAACCATCTCTAATGAGATCTGATGACCTTTTCTGGTGCATCATACATAAAATAAATAAATAAATCTTTTTTAAAAAAAAAACAATATTTCATTTAAACTGGGAGAAGCAGCTATACATTTTTGAGTGGTAGATATTAAATTTCTACAAAAAGGGAAATACTCTATTTTTAAAGATTTTTGTAAGCATTTAGCATACGTTTCATTTTTCTACATTCACTTGAAAGCTTTTCTAATGATGCAAAGTTAAAAATAAGTTGCATTATTACTTGATAAATTCTAACTTACTTGTATTTCTAGAATGAGTCGGTCTTTGTTAATGTATAACTTTCTTTGACAAATGATAGCTTTTATCATTTGGAAAAGAAGAGATAGTGTTTATTGAGTGGCTACACTTTTGAGATATTCTCTGCAGCCTTAAGATAAGTAGCTTGCAAATAATCCAGATGAAGTGTTAGTGCTGATGGTTGCTAATCTTGTGGAGGGGAAATGAAGTTGAATAATTTGAGGATTATTTCTAGACATGAAAGCAGATGTCTAACAATTATAATTAATTGTCCATAATCAATTAATTATTCACTCATTCGTCTATCATTATCTGCAGGATGCGTGCTTGTATGTATATATGTGTGATAGCTACCATGCGTATACATGTATGCATGTGTATGAAGGGCAGAGTTAGAACTTAGTTTCTCCTCCAGTCACTTCTACATTTATAGTGTTTCATTTGAACCTAGAGTTACTCTGTTCCTTTGGTCTTGTTAACCAGCCTGTAAAAAGATCTTTTGTTTATCTTTTGAAGTAGGATTGCAAGAAGATACCAACCTGCCTTATATTTTTCTTTGTTGGCGCTAGATATCTGAACTCTTGTCTTGTTGACTGAGTGGGAAGCACAAAATACGCAGATCTATCCTACAAACCCATACTTAGAATTTATTGAGGAAAGTACAGTTAGTAAAAGTTAAAACAATTGCATATAGAAGGTAATACAGACACACTGCTTGCAGTAAGAATGCCTGATTTGCAAAATATGTGCAATTTTCATTATGAAAATAGTAAGAATATCCTTGGATTTATTATATGATGTGAATCTTATTATTCATGTACTAAAATTTAAAATTTGAAGAGATTTTGTTCATAAAATTTTTATTCACTGTAAAAATTTTTGATTATTGAAAAATGTAATGTCTTAAGAAATAAACTTTACTGGGATATAATACAGGAGTCTCTAAATGTGATAATAACAGAAAAAAATAACAAAATGCACTTATATAAATCTATAGATGCAGTTTATTCAGACAGTCTCTTACAGTCACACCATCCCGCTTTTCCAATGAAGTATGGTATGATAGTTTGGGTTAAATTAGAAATGGAATAAACTTAGCATTAAATGAGTCATCAATCAATACACACCTTAGCAAGCTGCTTCATGCTTTATTGACTCACAAGCTGTTTATTCCACACTCCTCGTGCTTTCGAGCAATTATCCTTTAATTACGTTTTCTGTATGTATCAAATTGAGCTTTAGATGTCTTCCTAGACCAAACACTCCTGAGCGCTGTATCTACTCATTAACCATGAGTTGTGTTTAGCCTTTCTTCTTCAGTATGCTCGTCTTGATTTCTGCTTGTTCACTAGATGGATTTCACAATAGTACCTCATTAAAGCACATTTAACATGCACTCCCTAATTATAATCATAGCTATTGTTCTCATTTTTTACATCAAGATTGTTCTTAAATATAACTGATGATGATGTGTTAGAGAAAATATAGCATACCATGAGTCAGAGAGCTATTGAATTTTATAAGCGTAGACCATAAATACATACCTTTTGTTAAACATATCAACTGCTCTAGAGCAAGAATGTCAAAATGAAGTGCACACTGAATATTTCTAATTTCATTTTATTTATGTGAAAATGCAATCTTTATTAAACAACTGTGAGATACTAAAGTCATTTTTTTTTGTTTTATAACTTGATGCACAAAAGGCTTTTCATTTATTTTTCTATATAAAGACTTTAGAAATAAAATTGCCTCATACTTTTTATTGAAATCTTTATATCAGCTTTCAGAAATAATGATAATTGCACATGATGATTAGGAAAGAGACTCCTCAGAAAGAAAAAATGCAAACTCTACATGATATTGGCTAAGGAATGTGTATCTCACTCATCTGGAGATTATATATGTCACTTTCTTATTTCAGTGATAAAATACTATGACGAAATCTAACTCCAGAAGGAAGAGTTTATTTGTGCTTATTACATAGTGACAAGAATCTGTCACCAGGGATAGAATGGCAACAAGTGGCATACATGATAACAGGAACAGAAAGCTGAGTGTTGGCCTCCAGCTAAAGACTTATGGCCAGTATTGTAATAAACAGCACACAGGCAGGCCTCTAACCCAGTCAGAGAGAAAGTTTAGTTACACCATTACAGTTGTATAGTCATTGCACTAGTGGACACGCCTTGCCTCAAAGGCTAGTATCATAGTTTGTAGCAGCATATTAGAGTTTAAGAGCTCTTAGTTGATTTTTGATGTCTTTTATCACCACATTGCCTGGCTTGAACTTTCTTATAAAATTAAAGTCATAGTGTGGTTAGCTTAAAATTGGTTACTCTACATTGTGCAACCAAAGTGTGTAGTTGCTCTCAATATACAGTTTTATCATATTCATACAACATAAGAAGCAAGTAAGTACTATGCTCACAGTTAAGTACAGGAAATCCAGTAATGTTAAAGACATAAGGTTGTCTCTCAAAGGGAGAGATGTGTAGCCTATTTTTACCCAGAAGGCATGGAACAGAGGTAGTTTGGCTGGTGACCCATGCACTATCTGTATGACGAGGCCACATAGACTTGCTCAGACCCTTGATTTAAACCTGTAAATTCATAGCATTTTCCTGGACCAGATCTTTATGATGAGCATTGGTTTACTCTGAGTCTGCTTTCTTAGTTAATATATAGACTTTGCCTTCATGGAAGATGTCGCTTACACTTTATAAAAGTGTCAGTGTAATCAAGCCTTAAGATTTGTTGTGTATGTGAGACGGGGTTAATTATCATCAGGACACTTCTTTTTTTTTTTTTTTTTTTCAAAATGTGCTGTGCTTGGATATGCTTAAAATAAATGCCCAGTGTCAGAATCGCAAGGTTTGATCCAAAACTAGCTACTGACTTGTGTTGAAACTAATTTTTCTTGCCTCCCTTGGATTAACACTTTGTTGGCCCTGCCATTTGCAGATACACCTGAAGTATATAATAAGTAACCAAGGACAAGCTCTATAGCTTCTACAGTTTAGAGACCTCTGGCACCCCTCTTTGACCAACATCTCCTAAAAAGATGTCCAAGTTAGCTTTTGCCAACATGACACAAGCTGGTCAGCTGAGAGTAGGGAAACACAGTTGAGAAAATGTCTCCACAAGATTGGCCTGTGGGCAAGTCTGCAGGACATTTTTTTTTTTTTTTTTTGATTGATGACTGATGTTGGAGGGATTTGCCCATTTGGGCTGATGCTAATTCGGGGTAAGTAGTCTTGGGTGTCTAAAAAAACCCAGAGTCATCTGGGAGAGAGCAAACCAATCAGCAGCATTCCTCCATGGTCTCTTCTTCAGTTCCTGCTTCCACGTTCATGGTTGGAATTCCTGCACTAGCTTCCATAAGTGCTGAAGGGTGATCTGACAGTTTTAAGTGGAAATATATGAGAGGACTCTCCACTCTGGAGGACCTCGGGATGATGTTGATGGAACTCAACATCAGCTCCAAAGAATCCTGGAGGGTCTTGTGCCAGCAGGAACATGGACAAAGGAACCCCTCCCAAGCAGAGGCTGGGAGTCCTTCCAGTTGGGGCCAGCCCTGCCATCTTCCACATGAACCCAGCAGAGGGAGCTGAGGTCCCCAGAGGACTCTCCATGCCACAGGACCCCAAGCACACCCAGGACCTAGTGATCACTGGAGAGCGTGTGGGCAAGAGAAGCAACAGAGCTTCTTGGACAGGGTCCCTTCAGGCCTTCATCCTCAGTCAGGAGGCAGAGCTGAGACCCAGAACCCCGGGCACCTTCCTTGTCAGAGGAGAGTAGGCCTATAGGGAGGGCTCTGATCCCAGGACTCAGGAGGTGGATCTGAGCTCCAGACTTCTGGACACCTGCCCTGCAAGAGAAGAGCTCGCCTGCAGAGAGTGTTTTGACCATTGGGACTCAAGTGAGAGTTGGACTCCCAGGAGTGCTGACAGAGGCTAACAGAATCACAGGAGGAACAAGCTCCAGCTAGAGACAGCTAGAACATTAACACCAGAGATTACCAGATGGTGAAAGGCAAATGTAAGAATCTTACTAACAGAAACCAAGACCCCTGGGCATCATCAGAACCCAGTACACCCACCACAGCGAGTCCTGGATACCCCAACACACCCAAAAAACAAGACTTGGATTTGAAATCATATCTCATGATGGTGGTAGAAGATTTTAAGAAGGGCATTAATAACTCACTTAAAGAAATACAGGAGAACACTGCTAAACAGGTAGAAGGCCTTAAAGAGGAAACACAAAAATCCCTTAAAGAATTACAGGAAAACACAACCAAACAGGTGATGGAATTGAACAAAACCATCCAAGATCTAAAAAGGCAAGTAAAAACAATAGAAAAAACCCAAAGGGAGATAACTCTGGAGATAGAAACCCTAGGAAAGAAATCAGGAACCAAAAGATATGAGCATTAGCAACAGAATACAAGAGATGTAATAGAGAATCTCAGATGTAGAAGATTCCATAGAAAACATGGACACACAAGCAAAGAAAATGCAAAATGCAAAAAGATCCTAACTCAAAACATCCAGGAATTCCAACACACAACGAGAAGACCAAACCTATGGATAATAGGAGTAGATGAGAATGACGATTTTCAACTTAAAGGGCCGGCAAATATCTTCAACAAAATTTTAGAAGAAAAATTCACAAACCTAAAGAAAGAGATGCCCATGAACATACAAGAAGCCTACAGAACTCCAAATAGACTGGACCAGAAAAGAAATTCCTCTCGACACATAATAATCAGAACAACAAATGCACTAAATAAAGACAATATTAAAAGCAGTAAGGGAAAAAGGTCAAGTAACATACAAAGGCAGGCCTATTAGAATTACTCCAGACTTCTCACCAGAGACTATGAAAGCCAGAAGATCCTGGACAGATGTTATACAGACACTAAGAAAACACAAATGTCAGCCCAGGCTACTATACCCATCAAAACTTTCAATTACCATAGATGGAGAAAACAAAGTACTTCATGACAAAACCAAATTCACACAGTACCTTTTAATGAATCCAACCCTTCAAAGGATAATAAAGGAAAACACCAACACAAGGATGGAAACTACACCCTAGAAAAAGCAAGAAAGTAATCCTTCAACAAACCTAAAAGAAGACAGCCACAAGAACAGAATCCCAACTTTAACAACAAAAATAACAAGAAGCAACAATTACTTTTCTTTAATTTCTCTTAACATCAATGGACTCAATTCCCCAATAAAAAGGCATAGACTAATAGACTGTCTACACAAACAGGACCCAACATTTTGTTCCTTACAGGAAACACACCTCAGGGAAAAGACAGACACTACCTCAGAGTAAAAGGCTGGTAAACAATTTTCCAAGCAAATGGCCCAAAGAAACAAGCTGGAGTAGCCATTCTAATATCGAATAAAATTGACTTCCAACCCAAATTTATCAAAAAAGACAAGGAGGGGCACTTCTTACTCATCAAAGGTAAAAATCTACCAAGAGGAACTCTCAATTCTGAATACCTATGCTCCAAAAGCAAGGGCAGCCACATTCATTAAAGAAACTTTAATAAAGCCCAAAGCACACATTGCACCTCACACAATAATAGTGGGAAAATTCAACACCCCACTCTCATCAATGGACAGATCCTGGAAACAGAAATTAAACAGAGACACATGGACACTAACAGAACTTATGAAACAAATGGATTTAACAGATATCCACATAACATTTTATCCTAAAACAAAAGAATATACCTTCTTAGCACCTCATGGTACCTCCTCCAAAATTGAACTTGGATTTTTAAATTAGCTTAATAATAACGGAGTACCAGTATGAAGTTTTCATACATCCTTTGTTGTGCTTCAGCATTTCTTGAATGAATGAGCTTTAAGAGCCATGAAAATAACAACTGTCTCTAAGTTACTTTACCTGCATCTTCCTGAGAGTCTGACATGCCATGTCCAAATTGTTTCATCCTGATAACTAAAGTCTGGTGAAATGTGTGTTTTATAGTTGGTTCCATTTCATAATGGTATGTCTTCTATTCCACTAAAATGGAACCCTGCTAGTGTTTCTTTGTCTCTTCTGATACGTTAGAAATTACTATTATATATCTTTTCAAAACATATTACCATATTGCTGAAATAGTTATGCTTTAATTTATGTGTTACTGAATTATATTGTACAATGAAGTCTTCATTCTCCTGCTCATTTGGTGAGCACAAGAATGACCTATTTCCTATGGAGAAAATTTCAAAATTAGCACTTTTAATAACCAAAAAATGGAGGAAGCAAAACGGTGCCAACTTCAATTTGCACTTGTACATCTGTGAAAAATAATGCCAGATTCCACTCATATTTATATCAAATATAGAGAATTTGCTTAAAAGTGATACTAGATGGTAGATACATACAAGTTATTCTATTTATGGACACTAAAACCACTTGGCGTTGTTAGAGTTCCAAGTAAAATAAATAAAACTAAAGGTTTTATTTCTTGATATAGGTTAAATTTTTACTTTTATTTATAGTTATATATGTAAGACCTGGTCAATGTATTTTCATCCCAAATATGGAAAAGTGTGTGTAAACATGTTAATAATGAAATAGAAACAACTGTAAGTGGATTTTTTTTCAGACAGACATGCACAAATTTTACAAGAAAGTTCCTATTGAAGTCTAAAGAATTTGCTACAATGCACCCATGTTAAAGCTTAATGCTTTGCATTTACTCTGTGTAACTTCTCGACCCTATCACAGGACAGTGTAATAAGAATTTTGGGTATAGTAGAAGAGGTGATTCTTGGGGGAGGAGCTGCTGTGTGTTCCTAAGTTATGATGCTCATTTTTTAAAGCATCTTTGCCAGTTCTAACCTGGTGTGTTTGTAGATTGGATGATATGCATTCACTTGTAAAATAGATGATCACCCGATTGAATTATGCGTAGTTTAAAATTTAAAAAGAACAAGGTCACCAATAAGCATAAAAATTAAGCTTCATATTTTATTATACTTTTAATTATATTCATAAATATTTAAATTTCTATGGTCTGACCAAAAATTTGGAGTTTCTGCACACTTAATACAAAACACTAATATAGGAAGTGGGAGAATAAATACCTACTTGAAAACTGGTACCAAGATGGTAGTATTTTAGGAAGGAAGAGACAAAAGAAAAGAAACACTCCTAGTACAGTGAGTTATTGTGAACTTGAGTCTGTATAAATACAACTTTATATCACAGGGGAACTCTGAGAGTCAATGTAAAGGAGGTATCTCAGAATTATCTCACTCAAGGAACAAACTTTCTCATACATTTAAATCAAGGAGAAAGAAAGAGAGAGAATGCAGAAGTGCGAAGTGCTTTGAGATTGCATTATATATTCAACATTTGTACTTGGATAGGCTTATTTTTGAAAAGTGGCATTGGGAAGTTTTTGTGTGCACTAAACTAGTAAAATCAGAGATATGGATAAGTTTTAAACAGAATAAGGTCTGTTGTAGCTTTGATAATGAATTCAAATTAAACCAAAATGCTACATAATACATATTGATGTGTTCAAAATCTATACGTTGATGCTATAAATAGAAAGATCATATAATATATTTATACAGTCACATGACATGAATAAAACTATGTGTGTGTGTGTGTGTGTGTGTGTGTGTGTGTGTGTGAGAGAGAGAGAGAGAGAGAGAGAGAGAGAGAGAGAGAGAGATGGAGAGGATGCAGAGAGGGTGTTTAATAACTGACTGTCTGGAAAAAAGGCTCTTTTCTGGGGAGATATTAATGTTTGTCAGGAATACCCATTATAAGCTGTTTTGAGTATATCGTCCTTTGATGAAACACTATTTTGAAGTCTGTAAAAACTTTAGATCACGGGATTTAGCTGAGACATTGAGTTGGGGGAACCATTTGATTGTCATATCAACCCACACCCTTAGAACCAAGCGCTTTGCTTCCTGTCTTTGATGATGTGAAAAGTATATTCCCTACCATGAAAACAGAAATCCATGTGTTTAAAATAAACACTTCCTCATTCGTTTCTGTTAGGTGTTTTAATCAGAGTAATGAAATTGTCTAAGGTAGTATAGCATATTTAAGCCAAGATATGAAAGAAAGTTAAGTATTTAGTGAATTAATGTTGATGACAAGAAGACCACTGCAAGCAATGTAAAACTAAATGCATGAATGCTGAAGTAGCATGCATGTTGTAAGTTCAAAGAGTACAAAAAGAAAAAAAAAAGATAATTAACTTTTGTAACAGGATTATGTGTAGATAACTGAAGCCCAAGTGCCATGAGGAATTAGACTATCTTGTGATATAAATAACAGTAAAGGCTTTATATGTTCCTCTGAGTAAAAGGAGAAGCCATTAGGGACTCTGTGAAAGCAAATAGCATGACATCTTCAATATGAACAATTGAATACTGCCTTGACAACAGCCAGCACAAACAGATTAAGGAGAATTGGAGACAGTTGCAGTGATCTGGATGGATGATAATTGTGTCTTGAAACAAGGTAAGAGATATGGAGTTTGGTAGAATACATTTAAACTCTGAAGGCAGCAGGAAGCACTGACACTCTGATTGAAGAGTATAAGTGAAGAGGAGTCTAGGAGGACCCCGAGTTATTAGGCTTGACAAAACAGAATGATCATGACCTGAGATGGAGACATATGAGCACAAAAAATCTTGAAGGGAAGACAAGGAATTCACTTTTGGACATGATAAATCCCAGTACTGGTTACACATCCATGTCAAAATGTCAAAAGAGATTCATGCTATTTCTGAATTCCACTAGAGTAGTTCACGATGGTAATATTAGATATGGGGAGACAGGAGAATGGATGGTATCATCAAGAGAGTCAGTAGGATGAAAAACTAAGGACATCTGGTTGATAAAATTGGAAGCATTCCAAAAATTACTGAAGTGAGTCAAAAGGATTGTGGAACCATTGAGGACCGGAAGGTAGTGACAGGCAAGAAAATAGCAACCACAGAAGTGTGTACTGGGATGGGAGTTAAATAGACACATTATTCTATAAGTGGAAGCAGTTACATTTTGCCAACTGCTGCTGAAATGTTAAAGAAAATGTCAGGGGAATGTCAATGGTGGGCCCGAGAAAAGTGGAAATCATTGTGAACTTTGACAGAAGCCTCTCAGGAGGGGAAGATATCAACCAAACAGGAGTAGGATGAAGAATTGATAGGGAGAAATTGGAGGCACAGCATCAAAAGGAATTATTTTTCTATTAAGGAGAAATCCCAGAGTACATGAGGGGAGACACATACAGGGGAAATCATCAAGTCTTTTTGGCTGTGAAATTGTGGTCAACCAATCATTATATTCATTTCATGAAGAAAGCATGTGAATAGTATTGGACTACAGCATGTTTGCTTGATAGTCCTATATTGCTGGATAAGAATCTTCCTCCATTATACAGAAGTCTATTTCCAGCTTCAAAAACTCACCATCTGAATTTTAGATGACTGTTCTTTTTCTGTTACACTATAAATTTCCCTAGATAGACACATTTCTAATTTTGAATTAAACACACACACACACACACACACACACACACACACACACACA
>NC_034602.1:69076111-69078251 GCF_900095145.1 Mus pahari
CACACATATATATATATATATATATATATATATATATATATATATATATATATACATATACACATATATTTGTATTTACCATTATCCAAATTTACTTTAATGATTACTTTCTGTTGTCCCAAGTTATAGACTGCAAGGCTTTATAATAAATTGTACACTTGGTCTTTTGGACCAGAAAAAGGAATACAAACATCCCTTGTGCAATGACTATAGACAATCCTCTAGAATGATCTAAAGAACTTGTTGCTGGAGTTCCAGACTCCAGTGTTGCAGGTGTGAGCTTATTAGATATTCTCAGTTCACTGTAGGGTTCATCTTTCTTCTTTAGGAAACAGTTCACACAAATCTTTTTGGCGAACACTGGGAAATAGCCTCCTTTAAACTAGCCAAAATTCTAACCCTGGAATCAACTCAGCCAAAACTAACAGTGCTCTGGGATTTGTCCTGTACACAGAATCCCCTTACCAGTATGAATAAATCCTGTACATAACTATAGGCATTATATTTTGGCAAAATATTAATATATTCATATACAATTTTCACAATTGCTTTTTATATTGTAAAATCCTACATTTATATTCTTCACCAAAATATTTGTGTATTTAAATGTTTACATTTAAATAAAGCATAGAAGGCATACATGACTGAAGGCTCAGTTGAGAAAACATTTTATTTATGAAACACCGCACTACTGCAACCTGACTAGAACACATCAATATTTGATTAAAAATCACTAGATACAGACTGTCTTCCATTTTTTTCTTTTGCTTCCCAACATACCCTCAAATAACAGTTCAGGTTAAAAAAATATTTTTTACATAAAACCTTAATTACTTAGTTTTCTAGATTGCTTGTACATTACAAACTGTTTATGTGTAGTTAAATTACCATTAATAGCACGAAATATAGGGAGAAATGGAATATTTTAATAACACTATTCTCCTCAAGCTTTTCTGATTGCTATTATTTTTGTAATGGCCACAGGTAAAGATAATCTATTAGTTCTGACACCTTAAAAATAAAAGTTTCAACACAAAGATCTCATAGACTCAAAATAAGCCCACATTTAGAATACTTAACATATGCAAGCATAAGGTTGAATATTTTTTTGATATCACTCATTTTATTGCCACCACCATGATCCTTAGTGAGTGATTTGAAAAAATAACTGTATTTTGAAGGGAAACTGCCTCTAAAACAACAATATATATTATAACAGAGGAATATAAAGATGATAGCAACACCATGAAAAGACATGACTGAAGAAATACAAGCAAACAGTTCTTTACACCTTATACATTGCATAATACCCCCCAGAGTACCAAGGTTACTAGGCTCATAGATTTTCCTTCCCCATGCCCGCCATCTTGCCTCAACCCTGGTCCTCCTAATTTTGTTTTCTAATCCCTTCATATTTTTTCACAAAGAGGAATTCATGTTTTACAGGTGTGGAAAGTAATCCAAAGCTTAGGTGACTGGTAAAAGGACAAGTTAAAGGGTGACAGATGACACAATCTGAAATAGTCTGCATTTGGCACCTGTAATCTCTGAGTCTATACAGATATTTCCCCATGACTGTTACACAGCACCTATTTGGCCCAGTTGTCTTCCTTATGCTGTCAAATTTACCATTTTATTTGAAAAAAATAGAAGCTGAGGAGAAGGGTGATCCTCTAGAAGGGCCAGCAGTCTCAATTAATCTAGACTCCTCAGAACTCTCAAGCACTGGACCACCAAGCAAGCAGCAGACACCAACTGATATGAGGCCCTCGACACACATACAGTAGAGGACTTCAGGCTCTATGTTTATTGAGAGATGATGCATCTAGCCCTCAAGAGACTGGAGGCCCCAGGGAGTTTAGAGATCAGGTGGGGTTTAGAGTGGGGGCATCCTCGTGGAGACAGGGTCGTAGGGAGGAGGTGTGGGATGTGGAGCAGTGGGAGAGTGGATGGGGGGGGGGGCTGGAAATGTATTATGGAGTGTAAAAATATTAATTTAAAAAATAATGATTAAAAAAATTGATTAAACACACAATTTTAATAAAGGCAACTAAGTGAAATTGAAGAAGAAGAAGAAGAAGAAAAGAAGAAGAAGAAGAAGAAGAAGAAGAAGAAGAAGAAGAAGAAGAAGAAGAAGGAG
>NC_034602.1:69078347-69084602 GCF_900095145.1 Mus pahari
AGGAGGAGGAGGAGGAGGAGGAGGAGGAGGTCGAGGACGAGGACGAGGACGAGGATGAGGAGGACGAGGAGGAATTGAGGAATGTTTACCATGCAGTGGGAAAGAAGAAAGCTAAGGGAAGCCCACAAGGAGAAACTCAGGAGCTGTTTGTACCCAGGAATCATCACTTTAAGAGAGTTCAACACCATATTTCCTTAGTGAAAGAATATCACTACAAGATTTCACATTCAGAGGCACTGATTCATGGAGCATCCATGAAGTTGAATTTTAAAATTGCGTTAATTTACTTGATCCTTACAGAAACTCTTTTGGCACTCAATATACTTGTTCTCACCTCATAAAGGAGAATGCCTAGTTTATTCTATTACATTAAGTAACATTTTTAAAACTCTACAATTTTAGTCTGATTGAGAAACTGAGTTGGTATGGTGGTATATGTCTATAATTTTGCTTCTCGTGAGGTAGAACCAAGAGATTCAGTTCACTGTCATTCTCTACTATACAGCATGGTTGAGGTCAGCTGGGCATATGTGACACCTTGTCTCAAATATATAAAAGTAATACAAATATGAAATAATTGGTCTTATTTCTAAGTCTATATTATAAATTTTGATTGTATTGTTGAGTTTTCTGTTATGAATGTATATATAAATAGAGATGATGAAAAGGTAGAGATATAGATGGATACAGATAGAGATACATAGGTAGAAGTAGATTTAGAGATAGAGGTGGAGGTAGAGATAGATGAAATAGTATACATAAGTATAGATGTACATAGAGGTCTTTAGGTTTATATCTACCAATTTATAAATAAGGAGAGTTTATATTCTTTGAACAATTCTGACCTTTCAAAACTAAAAGAGTGAAACTACTTTTAAAGAATAATACTATAATTTATATTTTATAGTCCTATGTCTTTATATAAACTGAGATAATTAGCACATGAGTCATCATTTTTAGAGCTATAATTATTTTTTTCCTAATGTACTTATAGCCAAAGAAATCAAAGACATCTAGTGAAGAAGTGAATGCAAAGAGAACAGGTGGACATTGTAATTATTCAATACAAATTATGATGAGGTTTTCACTACTAAGAAGTTGTTTCCCCCAAGGAAGTCAAGGACATGCAGATCAGTCATCCATCAGCATGCTCCCTATTATTATGAATCATAGAATCATTAAATTTTTGGTTCATGAAATGATTACTTTCTTTAGACCCTTAAAATAAAATTCACAAAATGATGGGTAACTTCAAAGACAGAAAAGAATAAAACATCTGGTCATCTGAGAGTCTATGTAGTAGGGGAAGAACAGAGGGAGATTGTGATTTCAGAATGTCTATCAGGCAGAAAAGCTCAAAACCAAGGGTTGATTGAAGTCTAATAAATGGACACATTTTAGTCTAATGTTTCATGTTTTTATGACTTATTAGTATTATGAACCTATCATATTTCTTATCTAATTGATTATACAATGGCAATGAACATGCAGTGACTGTATTTTAATTCTCTTGTAGAATATTTATCACATTATTTTTAAAATTTGTTTCCAATTTAGCCATAGAGATCTGTGGATTCTGCTTGCTCTTTTTTATTGAATGTCTACCTAATGATTGAAATAACTATAGACAATTGTATCTTAATCAGTGTTGGAGAGAAGACTATTTTTTTCTTGTAAAATGCAGCTTTTTTTTCATCAGTTGAAATAATATTCTGGTCAATAACTTTATTTCCTTAGGGACTCAAAATAATGAGTGAGGTGTTTATATTTTTGTTAGATAGTTGAATCAAAATAAGTCTTAACCTGCCTCTGTTTCCCAAAGCAATATATTCCTACCTTGGCAGGACAATAGTGTACAACAAATAAACTATTTCATTCTAAAATACAAAATTTGTTGGGTCTTCATAAACATATGTGTCTAAAAACACCATCAAAATGAAGATAAACGAAATTCATCACTGCCAGAGCTAGAGAGAGGACTCAATAGTTCCACATATTGGCTATTCTTTAGAGGAACAGGTTTGCTTCTTAGCACACACTAGTGGCATAAAATGCTCTACTATTTCAGTACAGAAAACCTGACACTTCCTTCGGTCTCCTTAGGCATTAAACACACTCAAGATATGCAATCCACCCATACATATTAAATAAACTTAAAAATATTTAAAATTAAATTTATCATGTAATGATTTTCTATATCCTTTTTTTCTGTTATCCCTTACACAGAGTGAGTACATATATATTTATTATGAGCACATATAAATATTTATTATCATAAATTTAAGCAAATAGAATTTTGTTATACATCTGTATGAATATAATGACTTTCATTTATTTTAATTGCTAACTAATATTTCATTTTTTATCATATGAAAATATTTACTTCTTTTGCCCTATTAATGGACATGTTATTAATTTATATTTTTCAACTTTGTTAAGATTGTTTTAAATATTTCCATAAAAATAACTTGGTACATGCCTAGGTGCTTAAGTGGCCAGAAAAGTTTCATCTGTGACAGAATCAGTATTTGCCTAGAACTATTACATAGTGATAGAGATTTTAAGGGGTATGCTGTCATAAGAGGTTTTCATGTAATTGGAAAAGTTCACTTGATAAAAGTTTGAAAACAAATATCATCTCTCATTCTCTCTTCTATTTGCTGATGATATGATGATTAGATTTTCTCTATTATTAAGGGTTTCCACAATCATGCATGATGAAAGATCTAAAAAAAAAAAGAAAGAAAGAAAGAAGTAAAACCTTTAAAACAGTAAACTCTTATAAACCATTAAAATTTATAAGTAAAACATCCCAGCTATTTGATCTCATGATAGAATGTTTATTAGCATTATAAATTTACTTTCCAATGGTACATTTGGAATCTGGAAGTGAATAGTAATATCTTCTTTCATTTTTAAGAGCATTATCTTTACTGACAATAACCAGTTTCTATTCCCTACTGCTACTTGCTTTCTGAGCTAATATCTTTGTATGAATGGTTTGACTAACATGGCCATAGCAGTAAACATCCTTTTTTAACAATTAATTCAACGTATTCTCAAGGCTATGAGATTAGTATACATTCTTGAGTGCCAAGCTACCAAAAGGTGGTGAGTTTTTTTTTTGATAATTTTACTACTTTTAAATTAGAATGTTTATGTGCATCAATCTTCAGAGCAGCAAAATGTACCATCAGAGATCATATTTTTAAAGAAAGCAATATGCTATAATGTCAAAATTTTGGTATAAAATAATATTTTTTAAAATTAAAAATAAAGAATAATATAATTTCAAGTAAATATGGAACCCCTGAAACTCTGTAGTTTTTTCTTTAACAATTCATGATGTACACACTAATACATGGATATTAGCAAATAAAAAAATAAATAAATACATAAATAAATCAAGTCCTGAATACCCAAGATACAGCGCACAGAACTCAAATAGTTCAACAAGGGAAGGGCACAAGTGAGGCTACCTCAATCCTACTTGGGAGGGAGAAGAAGGCAATTACAAGGAGAAGGGAGGGACGGAGGGACATGAGGGGGGAAGATGATTGTGGAGAATGAAATATGATCTGGTAGTGGTTGGGGGCAAAAGACTGAAATCCTTGCGGGCCAGCAGAAAAAAATGGAAACATGCAACTTCAGGACCCTCCAGAATGTACCAGAGACCTGGGAAGTGAGAGACTCTAAGGACTCAAAGGGAGGGATCTTACATAAAATGCCCTGTATTGGGGAGAGGGAAATTGAAGAGCCCACCTCCAGCAGAAAGACAGGGCATCAAGTGAGGGACAGGGTTGTCATCCCACAGTCAAAACTCTGACCCATAATTGTTCCTGTCTGAAAGAAGTGCAGGAATGGAAAGGAGAGAAACCTGAGGGGAAAAAAAGGTCCAATGACAGGCCAAAAGTGGGATTCAGCTCAAGGGGAGGACTCAAGGCATGACACTACTACAGAGGCTCACAAAAAGGTAACTATCATGGCTGTCCTCTGAAAGATCCAATAAGCAGCTGAATGAGTCAGATGCAGATATTTGCACCCAACCAATGGATAGAAGCTGCTGACCCCTGTGTTTGAATTCGGGGAAAGCTGGAAGAAGCAGAGGAGGAGAGCAACCGTGTAAGAGGACCAGCAGTCTCAATTAACCTGGATCCCAGAGATCTCTCAGATTCTAGAACACCAACAAGGCAGCATACACCAGCTTATATGAAGCCCCCAATACATGTAGAGCAGAGGACTGCTGGGTATGGGTTTGGACAAAGATGTACCTAACCCTCAAGAGAGTGGAGGTCCCGGGGAGTTTAGAAGTCTGGTGGGGTGGGGGTAGAGAGGGGTGAGGACATCCTCCTGGAGACAGGGGTCAAGCCAGGAGATATAGGATGTGGTACAGTCGAAGGGTGGTCTAGGTAGGGAATAAAATCTGAAATTTAAAAGAGAGAAAGAACAAAAGGAAGCAAGCAAGGAAGGAAGGAAGTGAAAGAAAAGGAAGGAAAGAAAGAAAATAATATTCTTTCAAGTAAATATGGAATGCCTGAAAGTCTGTAGTTTTCTTTTTTTTTAATAATTCTTGATATTACTATGAAATCATTTTCTCTGACTCTGTTGCATGTCTGTGGATCTCATTCCCCTAACTGGGCTGTCTGTCTGGCCTCAGTAGGAAATGATGTACCTAGTTCTGCAGAGACTTGTGGTGCCTGATTAGTGCTTAGGGTGTCCCCTTTCTCTTCAGAGGGAGAAAGGGGGGAGAAGAAAGGATTTAGATGCTGCCTGAGTGACTGGGAGGAAAAGGGGGATATTGATTGGTATATAAAGTGAATAAATAAATAAATTAATAGAAAAATAACTTTCTCCCTTTTTAACATTAGCTTTGTGGTATCCTTCAGGGTGGTACCTGCTTTTCAACCTAATGAAAAGCTGGACAAATGAAATGTCAAACTTTACGCAGAAACACCAGTAATGAATGTGACAAAACTGCCACTCTCCTTTCATGTGTCATACTTGTGGCTGAGGATGGCCTCTGTTTTGGTTGTTCTATACAGAATTATATGCTGGTATTTTCAATTATTTTCATTAAAACAGTACCATACATACTGCTTCTCTGTTAAGGTGTTATTCTTTTAGACACTTAAAAACATGGATCCTTGTTTTTGAGATTCATGTAACATGAATTTCATTTACACCTTAACCTCCTCTTCCTCTCATTCATCTCACTCACTCTCCAACTGAAATCCTTTCTTCTCCCAATAAGTCTTCCTGGAATCTTAACATATTCCTTTTTTTTTTGAGTGATCCATGAAGTTTAGTTAGAGCTAGTACCTTGTCATTGAATACACTATTGCAACATTGAGGTGGCTTCACCAAGCACCTATAATTTGTAAGAACATTCAGGGAGAGGGAGTGTGGTATTCTTGGGGGGGAGGTGATATTCTTTATTTGATATAGATGTCCTATTTCAATGCCAAGACTCTACCATCATTTATTCTTGGCGCTTTGATTAGTTATTGGGTTCTGCCATATGCTACTTTGTAACATCACACAGAGAACCTTGCTCTCATCCCCACCATGAGTATCTTCCTGAGACTATGTACTTTCAGCTGTATTTCTAGTTATGTCTAACAGTACTTTGGGAACTGTCATGCATAAGTTTAGAGTCTTATAAGTGGCAGGTCTGACTATCAGGAATATTAGTGATTTATGTTGTCATTGTAATTGTGAGTTACATAATCATATGTCATTTAGTTCAAACAGAATTTATTTCCAACTTATTTTCCCCTAACTAAACTTTAACAATGATCAGAGCAATTCTAATCTCATCTGACATGAGAGAAAACAAGGAACTTAATGGACAGTAAACTGAAGAAAACAGAAATCTCTATTTTTAGTAAATGACTTCATTATGCCTTATGTTTCAATTTTTGGAAGTGTTTATGTATTAACTATATCAACACATTTTTTAGGTTCTTTCCTAAAGCCTTAGAATGGTCATGAATCAATGAGAGAATTGAAGTTTAAATGTGTATGAATTATGTTAAAGTGTTCCTCAACTCTTATATTTCTTTTTTTTTACATTCTTTTTATTATTATTATTATTTTCTTTATTTACATTTCAAATGCTATCCCGAAAGTTCCCTATACCCCGCCCCTACCCCTGCTCCCCTACCCACCCAAGCCCACTACTTGGCCCTGGCCTTCCCCTGTGCTGGGTCATATAAAGTTTGCAAGACCAAGGGGCCTCTCTTCCCAATGATGGCC
>NC_034602.1:69085025-69093788 GCF_900095145.1 Mus pahari
CTTTCATCTTAGCTCTAAATTTTGTCTCTGTACCTATATCCTTTCGTGGGCATTTTATTCCTTATTCTAAGGAGGAATGAAGTATCCACATGATGTTTTGGTTTTATTAGTAGACATGTTTCAAGTTTATTTGTATGTTAAGAGCATACCTGTGTGCAATCAATTATCCAATAGTCAGTGTAAACTAGTTTATGAAGTGGAACTGAATATTCTCTGAATTCATTGTGTTTGAAAAGGAAAAATCTTTTATGTGAAGTACTTATCCATTCAATTTTTATTTATTTTATGTTGGTTTCCTTGGGGACCTGGGTAATAAAACTCCATCTCCACATATGCTTCTATAGTAATGCTAGAAGGAGAATGACCACTCTGTATTTTGATGACACCGAGAATTGTATGTTTCAGTTTGAAATAACATGGTATTTCTCTTGTTTTCTCAATAGCTGGTGTTAGAAAAGTCAAATGAAAGATACTCAGCAGGCTCGGTCTTCAGTATGTGTAGGAAGAGAGTAGAGAAGTGGTTATGAGTGAATGGCACAGTCTAATAGGCATCTCAGGTTTATGATCACTGGGAAATATGACAGTTATATTTGCTCTCCTTACTATAGCTTCATCAGAGTATATGATTAATTATATTTTAAATTTAAAATGAAAGTAACTGAAGTGTTTCAAAATTTTATTAACTGAATTCTGCATGAAGACTGTGACATAGTTTAATATTTAAGGCAAAACTTCAACAGTGATTTCTGACTGAAACATGATAAGTAGTGAGTTATGATGAATAAAAGCATGCACAGAGCTTTCATTTAGATGCTATGCACCTGATGTGTCTCATCAGGTCCCTGGTTAAAAGCTGAGATGATAAATCTTTCATGACTTGACTCAGAATTCTGAGCTTTTCCTATTAATGTAGGCTTTGTCCTAAGTTTCTCCTATCCTGGAAACTTGGCCAAATAAATAATTTATAAATTTCATCTAATATTTGTAACCTATTTTCTTAAATTAACATAGTATTTAAACTGTTGGAAGAAATTTCATTTCTGACATTTTTTATTTTGCATGTGAAATTGTTTTGAGGAAACATTTTTGTTTTTATTATTTGATGTATATAGTTCTTAATATTTAATCTGTTCTGAATATGTAAAGAGGAATAAAATTTTGCTAGTGCCATCAAGAACATAATAAATAACACTGAGACAAGAGCTCATGAAGTAAGGAAATGATTGAAGGGAATCTGTCTTGGATTAATTTTTTCCTGTGCTAAAAACCTCAAACAAAAGAAATCAAAGGAATAGAAGTTTATTCTTGCACACATCTTCAGTTTACAGAAGAGCCCATTATTACATAAAAATCACAAGATGAGCTTCAGATATATAGCTACGTCATATCTAATGAAGAGTAAAAACTGGAAGAGTACATGTAAGCTCACTTGACTGCTGCCACTATATGTGAGTTCCCAACTACTATATGGTTTAGTATCAGTTACATCGTAATTGACGACACCCACAATGGGCTGAATCTTTCTAGCTCAATACAAATTCCCATAGACATGTATACAGAACAACACAATAGAGTCAACTGCTAACTGAGAGTGCCTTGTCCATTGATTCTAGGTTATATCAAGCTGCAAATTGAAGCTAATCACGAAGGGTCTGAGGCTGAGAAAAAATAGTATGGAATACATAAATTCTATGATTTAATTCGAAACAAATTGAAAATTCTTTTAAGAAAAATGTACATTGGTAAACATGCTAATATTTCTTTCATAGTAATCTGAACACAGAAATTGAGAAACATCTTTAAGACAGACTTAATTTGAAGGCTTACTAGGAATATCTATTTATTTAAAACATTAGTTTTTTTTTTTTTTTTAGACAGAATATTAGTTTTATTTAATGTACAGACTTTCATTTAAAAATAACTGGTTTTATTGTTTTCTCTAGCCATACTTTTGTTCACCTTTCTTTTTTCATAGTAAAATATAAAAGCTTGTTCAGAGACCTAATCAAAGGGAGCTGATCCATATCTGATCCATATATGCATATAAGCTTCATATATATACATGGATCCGGAATTAAAAATGAATCATCAAAGACTTCCTTAAAACAGTCCCTTTGAATATATATGTATTTGTGTGTGTCTGTGTGTGTGTGTATGTGTGTGTGTGTGTGTGTGTGTGTGTGTGTGTGTCTAAATAAATAACTATCTATCCATCTATCTGTCTACCTATTTCCTATCTCTCCCATGATATAGTGTATTGGGACAAATTAATAGGAATTGTTTTGTCAAAATCTTATTATTTGAAATTTCTTTTTTCATTTTTAATGGTTATTTTATTTACATTTAAAATTTAATCCCAGTTTCCCCTCCCCAAAGCCCCTATCCCCTCACCCTCTACCTGCATATATGAAGGTGCTCCCCAAACTGCTCAGTCACTTCTGCCTCAGCACCCTAGTGTTCCCTTATTGAGACCCTACAAGGCCAAGGGGCTCTTCTCCCATTGATGCCCAACAAGGCCATCCTCTGCTACATATCCAGTTTGAGCCATGGGTACCCCCATGTGTACTCTTGGGTTGGTGATTTAGGTCCTGGGAGCTTTGGGGCATCTGGTTAGTTGATGCTGTTATTCCTATGGGGTTGCTATAACTTCTCCATTGTGGTCCCCATGCTCATCAGCCTGATGTTTAGCTGGATACAGCTGCATCTGTATTGGTCCCACTCTGGCAGAGCCTCTCAGGGGATGACATTAGCTGAAATACCCAACAAAGGGGAGAGACACCTTGTAGAGACCACGTCCAGAGGTTAGGCACAGTACCTGGTTGACAGCCAGGTCTACCATCCCACTTCAAAAATATTAACCCAGATTGCTCCTGTCTAAAGGAAATACAGGGTCAGGGAGTAGAACAGAGTCTGAAGGAAAGGCCATCTAGAGACTGCTCCACCTAGGGACCCATCCCATCTGCAGACACCAAACCCAGACACTATTGTGGATGCCAAGAAGTGCTTGCAGATAGGAGTCTGATATAGCTGTCTCCTGAGAGGCTTTGCCAGATCCTGACCAATACAGATGTGGATGCTCACAGCTAAATATTGGACTGAGCATGGAACCCCAATGGAGGAGTTAGAGAAAGACCAAAAGGAGCTGAAGAGGTTTGCAACCCCATAAGAAGAACAACAGTGTCAACCAACCAGATCCCCCAGAGATCCCAAGGACTAAACCACCAACCAAGGGGTACACATGGAGGGACCCATAGCCACAGCTACATACATAGCAGAGGACTGACTTATCTGGTGTAGATTGGAGGGGGTGCCCTTGGTCCTGTGGAGACTGAATAGACCAGCATAGGGGAATGCTAGGGTGGTGAGGCTGGAGTGGGTGGGTAGGTGGGGGAGCACCCTCAGAGAGGGTAGGGAGTGGGGGGTGATGGGATTGGGGGTTTGCAGAGTGGAAGCTGGAAAGCGGATAACATTTGAAATGTAAATAAATAAAATAAAAAAACTCAAAAAAAGAAAAACTAAAATCAGACATAAAATTGAATTCTTCCTTGTAAATCCTGTACACAAGTAAATAGCCATAAACCTCAGAAAATATCATGCTAAGACTTCTGAATATAGCAAATATTTTCAGGCAACAGGAGAAAAAAGTGACAAATCAAGAAGCTATTTACCTTATAGGTATGATTTAGTTTATAACGTGTTAACAAAAAATTCAAGTTTTTATAATAAAGTCTATTGATAGTCATAAAAGGAAACCTATGTGATGGAAAAATATTTGCATATCTGATGAAGTGTTAAAATTCAGAATATGTAATGGCATATGATGGATCATTAACAGAATGCAACAAAATCTGACTTTAAAAATGATAAAAATCTCGGGCTGGTGAGATGGCTCAGTGGGTAAGAGCACCCAACTGCTCTTCCAAAGGTCTGGAGTTCAAATCCCAGCAACCACATGGTGGCTCACAACCATCTGTAACAAGATCTGACACCCTCTTCTGGAGTGTCTGAAGACAGCTACAGTGTACTTACATATAATAAATAAATAAATCTTTAAAAAAAAGATAAAAATCTCTTAACAGACATTTCACCTAGTGAAATATTCTATCTGCAAAAAAAAAAAAAAAAAAAAAAAAAAAAAAAAAAAAAAAAAAAAAAAAAAAAAAAAAAAAAAAAAAACAAGAAAAACACACTCATTATCACTACATACTAGAGAAATAAAAACAGAATCTTTAGGGAGATAGTAACCTGAAAACCAATCAGATGACAGGACAACTCCCCTCCCTGCGACACACACATACACCTTTGCAAATGTATCAAACAATTGGAAGCTTCTCACTTGCACCCAAAAAGGGAAAAAAAAAATCTAGCATTTCCTACGAAAAAAAAGAAAATATATATAGTCAATAATTTCACTTCTGTTTATATTCTTCAATGATTCAAGGGCTTAAATTTGTGTGCTTATGTTTGTAGAAGTGTCATTAAGAAATGTTAAATATTTACAGTATCCTTCGTGCTAAATTCAGTAACAAAATACATGAATTTTGATTGGTAGAGGCCGAGAAGAGGGTTGAAAAAGGAGATACTGCTAACTAGATAGAGAACTTCAGTTAGTAAAGGCAAATAAAGCTTTAAAGATCATGGTGATAGATTCAAGGTAAGGCAATGTGTGATATTAAGTTTCATATTACCTTTTAATTTTAATATTTAAAGAAGTTAAAAAACGTAGTACTGCTGGAGAGACAAAGACATTTCAAATGGAGTTAATAACTTAAAAGCATGAATTTACCCATTTACTTAAATCTCTTCATTTCCACTTTTTATATGAATAACTTAAAGTTGTACTAATTTAAAGTTGTTATAAAGTTATTGTAAGTTCTTTTTGAAATAATATATGTAATATATCCATACCACCTATTACAGGATGACATATTCAATAGCTGCAATTCAACATAATTCTCTGTACTGAATGACTTATTTTGGGAATAGGAACCTGCACTACAGATTAAAAAAAAAGAAGAAGAAGCTATTTACCTTATAGGTATGATTTATTTTATAATGCATTAATAATTAAGTAGAATACTTGCAGCATCTGGATATATATAGTCAACAAATACTGACAATTATTGAGAGTTTTATTATAAATGTTTCAAAATTGCTTCAAGTATCTATTTACATTATTTATCACTAGTGATGTAAAAAGAATTGTGAAAGTGAGAGCTAAATGGCCATAGTACATGCTCACTTACTGCTTGTAATCTGAGAGACATAGCAAGGAATTGTAAGGTTAGATCTATAGATCTGCAGCCTTGCACATCTTGATGCAGCCTGATTAAAGGGGGTTACTCGGGGCTTATAGGTCATGGCTAAACAGCACTTACTAATCAGCTCTAGACACATTTTTTTTGGTCCATGGGACATAATTCTTCAGCTTTCAAGAAATTAGAAAAATAAAATAACATGGTTTAAAGTGGCCACAGATGTGCACTCTGCAGGAAGCAGCAGACACTTGATGTTTATTTCTCTACCTGAAGGTTTGCTGCTTTCCTTGTTCAAGTCTCCCAGTGACAACAAGAAGAACTCATTTCCAGAAAGAAGAAACAGATGTAAAGGCCCTCAGATATTTTATGGGAATTTGTGTCTGTTTTATTATGTTAGCAGTTATTATGATCCATATGATTGTATCACCTATTACTGCTCTGCCATATTTATTCATCTCTCATACAATACATCCTGACCACTGTTTTGTCTCCACCCACTTCTCCTAGCACCTAGAACCCCCACATCTACCCCTCCACCTTTTCCTTTCAGAAAAGAGCAGGCCTCCCAGGATTATGAACTGAATATCATGTAACAAGTTCCAATTAAACTAGGCACAAACCCTCATAACAAGGTTGGCCAAGACAACTCAGTAGGAGAAAAAGTTTCCAGGAGCAGACAAGAGTCAGAGAGGATTCAACCCCCACTGTCTGGAGTCCCACAAAACACGAAGCTACACAATTATAACATATATGCAAAGGATGTAGCACAAACCCATGCAGGCTCTTCTCCCACTGCTGAGAGTACCACAAGAACACCTGTATGCAGAGGACCTAGCACAGACTCATGAATGAGTGACTCTGACTGCTTGTCCAGTCTTTGTTGAGCCCCTATGAACCTTGCCTAGTTGATTCTGCAGGTTGTGTTCTTAGATGCCCTATACCCATGTGACTCCTACAATCCTTCATCTTTGCCTTCTGTGGGGTTCTCCTGGCCTCACCTGATGCTTGGCTATGGGTCTCTGCATCCGCTCCCATCAGTTGCTGGATGAACCCTCTATAATGATGGTTGGATTAGGCACCAATTTGTTCTGGATGGTTTGGCCTATAATTGACTGATAGTATAATCCTAAGCAGAAGTTGGGCACAGACAATTTAACATTTCTGGGACTGGGATCAGGCTAGTGAATCTAAAACATATCTAAATGACCAAAGTACAATAATGCAACTGAGATGCTCTGTAGCAGTTTAATCTCACTGGTGCCCTGGTTTTCAGTGGATTTGGAGCTACATGATATATATGTTCAACGAATACAAGCAGCTTATAAAATGAAGCTTTGGGTTAATTTGAAGTTGCAAAGGAATAAATGAACTGATAGTCCATTAAAATAAGGAATGTCAGAACCAATTTCTAGCAGCCAAGATAGAAGGAATGAGAATACAAAATTACACTGAGACCTGGACCGAAATAGGAATTCAGACAAAGAAAGCAAGCCTATAGTTAAACCTGGAAAATTAAGTCTTTTTTTTTTTTTTTAAAGTTTATGTCTCCTAGCATCATAGTCAGGGACAACAGCAGAAGTACAAATATTCTACTTGGAAGTCGGCAATGAATATGCGAACAAATAAGTTTGAGTCCAGTACTGTATTTGAGTATTTGAAAGACAATTCCTCAGCTAAGGGTAGGGAGTGTTATGAATTGTTTTGGCTGCAACAGTTTCAACTGGTCAGACCCTTTTTCCTGCCACACTCCCAGAGCTCCCCAGGGACTGAACCATTAACCAAAGAATACACATGTAGGAACCCATGGCTCCAGCCACATGTGTACCAGAGGATGGCCTTGTTGAACATCAGTAGGAGAGACCCTTGGGCCTGAGGGTGTTCAAGGGGAATGCGAGGGAGGGAAGACAGGAGAGGGTGGGGTGTGGGGGGAGCACCCTCATAGAGGAAGGGGGATAGGTGATGGGATAGGGGGTTCATGAATGGGAGATTTGGAAAGGGGAAAACTTTTGAAATGTAAATAAAGAAAATATCCAATAAAAAAAAAGAAAGAAAAGAAAAAGAAACCAGAAAGAATTGTTTTGGCTACTCTGGATTTTTGCCTTTATAGATGGATTTGAGAATTGTTCTTTCCATGTCTTTGAAGAATTGTGTTGGCATTTTGATGGGGATTGCATTGATTCTGTAGGATGGCCATTTTTGCTATGTTAATTCTGCCCATTCATGAGCACGGGAAATATCTCCAATTTCTGAGATCTTCAATTTCTTTCTTGGGAGACTTGATTTTCCCATATGGTTTGATTAGAGTTACCCCAAGATATTTTATATCATTTATGGCTATTGTGAAGGGAGTTGTTTCCCTAATTTTTTTCTCAGCCTATTTATAATTTGTAAAAGGAAGGCTACTGATTTGAGTTAATTTTATATCCAGCCACTTTGCTTAAGTTGTTTATCAGCTGGAGAAGTTCTCTGGTAGAATTTTTGAGGTCTTTTATGTATACTATTATATCATTTGCAAATAGTGATACCTTTATTTCTTCTTTGCCAATTTGTATCCCCTTGACGTCTTTTTGTTGTTTTATTGTTCTAGCTAGTACTTCAAGTATTATATTAAATAGATATGGGGAGATTGGTCATCCTTGTCTCATCCTGATTTTGGTTGGGTTGCTTCAAGTATGTCTCTATTTAATTTGATATTGGCTGTTGGTTTGCAGTAAATTGATTTTAGTATGTTTAGGTATGGGCCTTGGGTTCCTGATCTCCCCTATACTTTTAATATGACAGGGTGTTGTATTTTGTCAAATGTTTTTTTTTTTTTTTTCCTGCATCTAAGGAGATGATCATGTGATTAGGACCCCAAAGTCCCACTTGGGAGGGAAAAGAAAGCAATCATAAGTGGGGAAGAAGGGAGGGACCTGGGAGGGGAACTGGACAGTGGGTTGGGGAAGGGAGAGGAACCTGATCTGGTATTGGGTGAATGAAAAGGACTGAAACCCTGAGGGCCAGCAGAAGAAATGGAAACAGGCAACCTCGGGAGGTAGGATGTTAAGGAGACCCTCCAGAATGCACCAGAGAACTTGGAGGTGAGAGACTTTCAGGACTCAAAAGTAGGGACCTTAGATAACTGCCAGAAAGTAGGAAGAGGGAACTTCTAGAGTTCACCTCCCAACTGAAAACAGGGCATCAAATGAAGGAGGAGTTTGCCATTCCCTAGTCAAAACTCTGACCCACAATTGTTCCTGTCTGAAAGAACTACAGGGATCGAAATGGAGAAGATCCTGAGGAAAAGAAGGCCCAGTGATAGGCCCAAAGTGGGATCGAGCTCAAGGGATCCCAAAGCCTGACACAATTACTGAAGCTATGGAGTGCTCACAAAACTGGGCCTAGCATGAACACACTCTGGAAGACCCAATGAGCATCTGAAAGAGTCAGATGCAGATATTTGCACCGAACCAGAAGCTACTGATCCCTGTGGTTGATTAGTCTTGTAACTTGTTTTTTTTTTTTT
>NC_034602.1:69095018-69108727 GCF_900095145.1 Mus pahari
TCAGGTGACAGCAGATGCTGGCGAGGTTGTGGAGAAAGAGGAGCACTCCTCCATTGCTGTTGGGATTGCAAGCTTGTACAACCACTCTGGAAATCAGTCTGGCAGTTGCTCAGAAAATTGGACATAGTACTACCGGAGGACCCAGCAATACCTCTTCTGGGCATATACCCAGAAGATCTTCCAACTGGTAAAAGGACACATGCTCCACTATGTTCATAGCAGTCTTGTAAGTTGTTTTGTCATGTTTGGATGATATCCTAGAAGGTCTAGGTTTTTTTTGTTCGTTTGTTTTTGTTTTTGTTTTTGTTTTTTCTCGTTAAACTTGTTTGAATGGGTCTCAAAATTCTGTGACAGATTTTTGGTCAAGTTGATTCCATTATAAAGCACTGATTTTGAAAAGTAATAACTTAAAACTCACACACACACACACACACACACACACACACAAATGGTCCACAAAACGTTCTTTGATCCCGAGAGAGAATGGAGATTAAGGGTGGAGACTGGGAAGAGAAGTGGGTGGGGAAACTGTGGTTGGTATGTAATATATGGGAGAAAAATACATTGAGAGAAAGTAGAAACTACTCTTTTTACTTTGTTAATCTTATCTGACTTTTATAACTAATTATGCAATATAGTATGATAACCTTCGTGGTGAGATGACCTGTAAGTTACATCTCAAGTACTATGTTTCCTCACTTCTCTTTTCAAATATTTTATTTCCTTATTTTCTTATATCTATATTGATTAGTAGTGATGTTATACTCTATTTAATTACTATGACAGATTGTAAAAGTTCAAATCAAATATTCAAAAGTTTATGGACCCCCCAAAAGCAACTTTTGTCCCCATAGGGACATCCCCTACAATGAAAATACATTCAAATTTAGATAATAAAATATATTACTGGTATGATTCCATGGATATTGAAGAATTAAATTTCAAGGAAAAATAAAAGATGAGAATATCAATGACTTCAAAAGATAGCTAAAATTATGAGAAAAAGGGTATTTGAGATGCAACTTGATGCCATATCTGGCTAAGGTGATTTTAACACAGGTCACAGAAATACAGTGACCAGAGTTCAGGAGAACAAAGATTTCCTGCTTCAACTCTTTCCTTTTCTTTTCTTTTTTAGATAGGGAAAAGCTAATTTTTCTAGTTGTAGAATTGAGGAGCTAACTGTTTTCCTTAAAAAAGTACTTTTTGATATGTCAGGGTCTGTAGTCTTCTTATTTGTTTATTTATTTATTTATTTTTCACTCATACTCTGTCTAAGATGAGAGTCAGCTGGATTTATTCTGGATTACTCAAGTAGCCAGCACCTCAGTACTAAGTTTAGGGGTTTGGTTTTGAGAGTGGGGTTGTTTCAGTGACTTCGTGAAAAGGAACATACTTGAAAGTATTTGTTACGTTAGTTTTTCTAGAAAATGTGCACAAATGTTTTCTCATCCAGAATAGACCACAGATAGCTAAGAAATGATTGAATCAAGCTCTGTTTTGGGTAACCAGACTTTATTAGTTTATTTCCTCTAGTGTCACTGAGCAGGGGTAGTTCACTGCTGCATCTGGATGAATAGCCTACCCTGGTATGGGTAAAACGGAAAGTTCCACAAAATGTGCCATCTGGTGAATTTTCCATGGTTTCGGGGCATTAAGGAAATAAAAGATGTATTTATTATACAAACAGTATTCTGCTTACATGTATGCCTGCAGGCCTGAATAGGGCACAAGATCTCATTACAAATGGTTTCGAGCAACCATGTGGTTGATGGGAATTGAACTCAGGGCAGCCAGTGCTTTTATCTTTAGGGCTATCTCTCAATCCTTCACAATGATAGATTATCTGATCCTAAACACAGAGTTTTAAACAAACACAAACAGAAATAGCATTAAATGTATTTAGTCCAACTGCATTTACATATACACATGTATTTGTGTGGTGTGTGTGTGTGTGTACATGTGTGTGTGTGCATGTATGCATGTGCCATGTATATGAAAGAAGAGATCATGAATTTGAGAAGGTGGGAAAAGGGGGAAAATGAATGGATGAAGAAATAGAAAAAAATCATACCTTGAGAGAAATAATTATCTCCAGATAGCTCCTTTATTCTAGCTGGAAAGAAAGTCACTGAATACAAAAATATTTCATTAAACACTGTAGCATAAGTGTCATCAGCTTACAGATTTTAATGACATAGTTTTACATTTTACAGTTTTAGTAGCTTTAAAAAGTTGGCATGAAATCTTTTGTTTAACTATTGTAGAGAATATTCTCTACATATTATATATATTCATAAATGTATATGATATCTGTTAATGTGCAGGCACATATTTTCTGCTAAAAAAAGAGCAACGAAAGCTTTTGTGAAGTGATGGTATTTATTAAAGTGGTAATTTTTACATTAATACTGAAAACTGTTGAATATCTTCCTAGAGTTATCAAGCTATCTTTTTTTTATCACTAACCAAAATTAATTTGATGAAATGAATTTGTATTGAGTTGAGGTTGTGTCTTTTATTTGGATATCATTTACATGTAATTACATATCAAACAATTGTATATATGTGCTGTAAGTTACTATTTCTTCCCAGATATCATTGTCTTCATTATTATATTGATTATTATTTATGGTTATTTAAGAATGAAAGCAAAGTAGGTTCTAAAATTTGTAAGAAAATATTGTTTTCACTGATAAAATGATATCTAAGCATTATGTTTCTAGAAGCTAAAAGGTGTCTTTAAAATTATCAGTAGAAAAAGAAACTAAAATGATAGCTTATTCATTATAATTAAATAATAGTTACAGTTTTAATCTATGTACAGGTTTAAGGTTATGTATACTGAGGGATATGGGTGTATTTGTTTTTGGATATATGTACCTATGCAAAAAGGTATACATTGATTAAAATTTATAGCTCTATATGAAATGTAAAATACACATGTATATTGAAAATTATAGACTGAATAAAGCCTATCAGTAATGAAAACTAGCTACCATTTATTGGAGGATAAACGATATCAACAATGTTTATGTTGTTAAAATGTAGGTGACATGATGAATAGCGGACTTCTTTTATTAACTTTTCTACATATTCTTATTATCTGAGAAAGAATCAAATCTGATCTCTCTAATGGCAGTCCTATGGGTAGTAGAATACATGTGTTATATAGATTCTAGTTTCTGTCAACTTGACACAGCTGGAGTTATCACAGAGAAAGGAGCTTCANTTGGGGAAATGCCTCCATGAGATCCAGCTGTGGGNCATTTTCTCAATTNGTGATCAAGGGGGANAGGCCCCTTGTGGGTGGGACCATCTCTGGGCTGGTAGTCTTGGGTTCTATAAGAGAGCAGGCTGAGCANGCCAGGGGAAGCAAGCCAGTAAAGAACATCCCTCCATGGCTTCTGNATCAGCTCCTGCTTTCTGACCTGCTTGAGTTCCAGTCCTGCATCCTTTGGTGATCAACAGCAGTAAGGAAATGTAAGCTGAATAAACTCTTTCCTCCCCAACTTGCTTCTTGGTCATGATGTTTGTGCAGGAATAGAAACCCTGACTAAGACATGAACTCAAGAAAGAAATTAGGAAAGTGCATGCAGATTCATTTACATTGTAAATGCCTCCAAATTGACTTTCAACATGCTAAATTTTGCTCTTTAGTGAAATAATAAAAATGTTTATATTATTTAAAAATGTTTTCTAGTATGTTCTCTAAATACTTATGAATACTCACTATTTGTAGACCTTTTTCTAAATTCTAAAATATTTATGGTTGAAATGAAAAGTAGTAAGTAGCTGATCTATTCATTTGCTCCTTTAGTTTCCATGAAGATGCCACTGAGCTTATAAAGTCAGTGACCAAATAAATTTTCTTCTAAATTTGTAGATAAGGAAATTCCTAACAGATATATAGTAAGGTTCTATGAAAATAATCCTTACACACAATAGTTTTAGCAGGATACCTTTGTATAACATGGTTCACTAAAAATAAGCCAAGTATCTATGAATTTTTTAGATGCAGATCCCCAGGAAATGTCATGTCAACAACACAAACAATGCTTTGGTGTACAGGGTAGTTTCATGAAAACAAGCTCGCAGTCAGAGGTAACCCATGAACTTCACTTAAATAGCTCTTCAGCTACCTTGTGTCAGTGAAAGCATGTCTCAGGTGGAAATGGGAGACTCTGGGAGTCATCATCAAAGTGCCACAATTTTTTATTTGCTGATGACAACTGATTTTGTTATACTGTGACTTGGGAGATCCTGACATGAAAAATTTGTTCTTTTTGTGGGTTCAATGTTGAGCGAAAAAATATTTTCATAAATATGGACTATTTCTTTCACCAAAGAAGTTAGGATATAAATATATGAAAATTAATAATTATAAACAGCAACTCTTCCAGCCTTTTAAATTACTTGTAAAAATGAATGTATAATAATGTACATGAAGTTTTTGATGGAGACACAGAGGTGTCTAATTTTATTTTCATAAATATTATGCTGGACATTAACATTAGGATCATGATCTGAAGAGTCTTAGGAAAATTACCAAAAAAGTATATTTTAAATAAATTAATAAGCAATGTTCCACTTTTGTTTAAGAACTCTCTTAGACACACACACACACACACACACACACACACAAATCATTACAGAGTACAAAGAAATTTTGCTTGGGGCTGTCTGTAATATCAGTAATTGCCATACTATAAATTTAAAATTTTAAAAATATCTAGCATACATTTCTTTATATATAAATAAGTGTATTATCACAAAACAATTATTTAATGAATATCTTCCATAAACATTGTAACAAAAAGATTCATAAAATGCCACTTATGTTCATTTATATAAAACTCTTCAATCCCTATCTTAACAGAAACTATTAAATCACATTTGATACTTATTTATTTATTTATTTATTTATTTATTTGTTACTTGTTTAATTGTGTGGCTAGGTATGTGAATGTCAGAGTACAACATATAAAAATCAGTTCTTTTCATCCATAATGCAGACCACAGTACTCTTTCTGGTAAGATTTCTCGATCTTTGTTATGTCAAAGTTTTATGTAGCTTCTGAAAAACTCTCTCTTAATCCTTGCAAAAGAATGAGACCCATCAAGAAATATAAGTCAGTCACTAAAGATACATATTTAACTTTGATGACTACCTAAACATATCTTGCTGATTTGGGGGCTTGATTTAAAATAAACAATACTGAAAAGTTACTTAAAGTAGCCGAGGATGTAGCAAATATGATTTACCTGGAGTAATCGGAATGGTAGCATTAGGGGCTTGGTTCTGAAATGAACCTTAAGTTTCATACTTGAAATTACTGAAGAAAGAAGGCAGTAATTTTTAATCTGATGACTTGTTGTAGAACCAGATCATCCTTCTTGTGGGGCCTGGCCCCTTCTGCTTAAGCAGTAGTTTTATGATAGTAAACACTGCTCTGAATTTTACTGTTGGTTACTGTGTGCATGAAGACCTTGTTGAGTAAATTCTGGTGTATTTAAATCATAGGGTAAGTCATATAACAGAGTATATGTCTAAGTCATTATCAACAGTATTTAAAGGCACTGTTGACAGGCTACAAAGCTGGTTCTCCCCTTGTTCTCAGAGCCCATCTATTCTCTCATACATCGATCCAGTTTGCCACAGGAGTCCATCTTTTTTGCTTTCCATGAACTTCAATTTAAATGGGTACCATGAATACCCATCACTTACATGATTTTTGAGAATTCAGTCTCCAGTCCTCACACTTCTTAATGTGTGCTTTGTAGCCTGGGAACAGTGCCTTTAAATACTGTTGATAATGACTTAGACATAATTTTATTTTCAGAAGTAAAGAAAGAATATACTCTGTTATATGACTTACCCTATGATTTAAATACATAGCTAACAGTTAATATCAAATAAAAATAAGTTTTATGTTTTAAAATTACAAATGTGTTCTACCATATAAAATGTATCTGTGAGGAATGGACCTAAAAATATTTATTAGGCATCATTGTTTTTCTGTTTCTAATTTAACAATTCTCTTGAAATGGTCTAAATATATTTAGCAACCATAACAAAAATTGTATGAGGGCTCTGGGAGTTATTTTTAGAACTATGAGTCCTAAGCCTAAGTAGCATTATAGTGAAAGGTTAATAAATTCACACAGCATTTGCCATAAACCAAACTTTACTTGATTGTTCATAACTATTAGATTCACAATCAGCACGCAGTCGAATGAGCTTTTTGAGTCATTGTGCACAGATTGAAACCTGAACTGGGATGTTAATAGTTTCACTCAAATTATGAATGCTCCATTGCAGAGTATAAGAGAGACTTCATTATAGATGAGTAGGCTTTATTAAACAGCAGCAAAGTGTTACTTACTTAAAATGTCCTTGAATTTCTACTCTGTGTGAACCTTCTCATACTTGGAATGTTTCTGAATATCATCATTTATGTATAAAGCAAGCACAATGCATTTCCCCACTTTATAGTCAGAGTATGATATTGCTTCACATTCTTTCATGTGATATTTAAATTTAATTTGAAAATTTTCATTTTCATTTTAATAATATATAGTTTGGATTATGTGATATATGAGAAAGCATAATGTCACTTACCAATTAAATATTAATTATTACTCTTGCATTACACCTAGCTGTAAATGATATTTGTTTAAAAATACAAGACATTGAAATCTGTACACAAACTACAAAAAAAACACTTTTTTTCAAACATATTAAATCTAATTACAGAGTAGCTCTGTTAGAATTTCTTAGCCCAGATTGAAAACAAGTTAATATCTTGTACCTAAACTTATACTCACATATCCAGACTGCTCATTCTTTTATAATTTTCCATTATTAAAATAGAAAAGTTACATTATCTAGTGTTCATTTTCATTACACTAATTAATTTTCTCATAATTGGATTTTTATTATTTTCTTTTTTAAAATTTTATTTAATTTTTACATTCTATATTTTATTCTCCCCCTGACACCCTACCCGTCAACCTTCCAGATGGTTCCACATCCTATACCTCCTCCCCATCCTCCTGTCTCCATGTGGATGTCACCACCCCCCACCCCACCTGACCTCTAAACTCCCTGGGGCCAAGTCTCTAGAGGGTTAGGTGCATCATCTCTGAATGAAAACAGACCTGGCAGTCTTCTACTGTATGTTAGTTAGGGGCCTCATTCCTAAAGTGAGTTGAAGACTATGAAGTATAACCACATCTGTGTGTGTGTTCATCTATCAAAATCACCACTCTCTGTCTCTCTGATTTTCTCTCTCTTCCTCCCTTCCTCCTCCCCCCATCCTTCTCCCTCTTCCTCTTCCCTTCGCACCTCTCTGTCTCTGTTAAGACACTGTTTCCTTACATAGCCTTGACGACACTGAAACTCACTATATAGGACATGATGGATTCATGCAGAGATCAATCTACCTAAGTGTCCTGAGTCCTGGGAATAAAGGCATTCACCCCAATTCTATGGCCAAACTAAAAACACTTTTCTTGCTAAGCTGCATTTCTATAGAAATGAATATTTTGGTTGGACTTTTAAATTGACAAAATATTGCCTGGTTTTTAATCCAAATATACCTGAGGCATATATTCTCCTGAGTACGTTTTTGTCTTTACCTCTGGCAATGAAGTACATCAACTTGAAGTAAAGAGTGTGTTCTTAAAAGTAGCTACTTCAAAAGAGAGAAGCACTTTTGGTAGAACAGATGCAATCTACCTGTCTTCCACACGCTCAAATGGATATTACCTTTGGAATGTAAAAATGATGTTACAAACAATGTTAAAAATATAAATTATAGAGTTTAAGTTTTAGTTCCCTAAATAATTTTAGTGTGACAAATATATAATTTCTCATTAACCATTTTTATGTGAACACTAGCTAAAGTTTAGTTCATTTACAGTGTATTATTACATTTATATCTAGTTTCAACAATTTTGTTATTTCAAAGACTACTGTGTATCCCTCTTTATCATCTGCTAACTAAGGAACTACTTTTTTCTCAAGTAATCATAATTATCAATCAATAAGTTTAAATATGTTATGAAGATTGAGGTGATTTAAAGAAAGTATTTATGTCATAAAAGAAATATATCCCAATACATACCCTTATACATATATATATTTAAAAGGGAGATTATGTAAACCTAAAATTTGCTATACTTCAGAGGAGAATTATTACTTTTTTTTTTTTTTCGAGACAGGGTTTCTCTGTGTAGTCCTGGCTGTTCTGGAACTCACTCTGTAGACCAGGCTGGCCTCGAACTCAGAAATCCACCTACCTCTGCCTCCCAAGTGCTGAGATTACAGGCATGTGCCACCACTGCCTGGCAAATTATTACTATTTTTAATCACTTTAAAATCAGTTTAGTAAAAAACATGAGATCAACATTCAGCTGAATTTTAAATTCTAAGCGGTTAAAAAATATATTATTGATATTAATAGGCAGATTATTTTGCTTTAATCATTAGAAATAATTCACATGTAAATTAGTTTAACTACACCCCAAAATGGCCACATTATGTGACCAGTTTTTATATATTTAAGACTAATTGTTAGATATGCTTAGTGGATCTTTACCATTATGCCTGTTACAAAATGTATTTTAAGTTTGTTTGGGTGTCAAAATTGTGCTTCATTCTTGGGAATATTTTCAGAAACTTGCCTTGTGATGTTGTGATAATTGCTGCCAGAACATTTCTTGATGATGATTAATAATTAGGGTCTCATCTAGTACTTCTCTTTTAAAAGACCTTTATCAACATTAACATTTCTGACCTTTTTAATTGCATGGATTAAAGCTAGAAATTGCTGGTTATTAATGTTCAATTCCTGATGCTTAAAATAATATTTGCTTTCTTAGTCGAATTGAGCAACTTTACCTTTCACTGAGTGAGCCTGACTTTATACAGCTTAGTGGGTATTAATTTGACATGCACTACCCTTTCTGCCACAATTAAGAGCTTCTCGATGTTTGCTTAATCATTTTTGATTCATGTATGTCATTTTAATTATATATTTCTTGACTGTGTTTTACACACACACACACACACACACACACACACACACACATACATACATATATGTATACTCAACCCTTATTAGGGAAAGCAAGGGGCACTATTTATAAGGTACTGTGTATTTCATTTGTTTAGACAAGATTCAGATTGTGGGTTTTGCATTTGTCACTCAAACATGACAACGACTGACAAATGGATGCAGTGATATTGAGAACACTGGGCTCTACTCTAGAATTAACTGTATTTTTAGTATGTAATCTACCAATTAGGTAAGTTGTCTATTTCTTATTTCTAGACAATATTGAATATAATGTGGTCTGATTAAAAGAAAAACGTTTCTAATATAACAAGGCCAAAAATTCTGAGTAAAAGTGGATGTTGTATAAGAATAAAGTTATAATTAATATAGTAGTTTAAAACTTGAAGCTAACATTCATTCACATATACAAAATATATATTGTATAAATAATATTGTATTAAATGGAAATATCATATAAATATATCACACATAATAATATATGAAATAAAATATATATCAGCTTTATATTAAAGTATTTATTCTGTTGTAAAAAAAAAAACAAAACATGTTTTATTGTCAACCCAAGAGCAAATAAACCTTCTATACCGTTTTCTATTTATCATTTATATGGTAAAAGCTGGTGGTTATGGCATGACCATACCTTCCAAAGGTTTATCTGTACAGGTTACACAGAATTGAAGGTAGATTAATGAACAAGTTGGTAAATGGGACAGAAAAATCTCTTTTATTTTGCAAATTTAGCACTCTTTCATATCTAATCATTTTAAATAGGTGTGAGCAGCTGTTGGTTCTCATGATTTGATCATGAGAGTTCCAAATCTGTAAGGCAGTTGTAGGGAAAAATGCTGTCTTGGCTAAAAAATAGATACGGTTACTTATCTATGCATACATACAACCTTTTCACAATCTTGCTTTGGTTTTTATACATCATATTTGGATTAAACTTGTAAATAATGACACACTACATTTTTTTCAAGCTAAATGAATGTTTTAAAGTAAACTTACTTCATTATGGCTTTTACATTTTGTATGTACAGTTTGCTTTTGTTTTTATTTCAAACAAGTTCTAGGTAGTCTAGCCTGCCTTGAAAACACACAACTCCTAACTAAACTTTATCTCCCTAACATACTTATACCCAGCCCAGTATGAAGGAGACAGGTTTATTTTATATTTAAGAAAACTAATGAAAAAACTAATCTCCATGAAGATTAGGCTTTTTTCTCAAGACAAAATGTCTTAACATTGAAAAAAAATGATTTTTTCCACATCATATATTTATCACTAAATGACAGTTTACCTCTTTACAGTAAATATGTAGATCTTTTGATTTTATAATGTCTTAGAATTACTGCAAAGGAAGAAATTTTCAAAATAAGATTAAAAAATAGGCAAAACTAATATGTGAGAGAAAGTTTGCTTTTCACCTACTGATCTTAATTATTATTGCTTCAATCTGGATAATGTCACTGAGGAAATTGTAATTGCATTGCTTCATTTATTGATAAACTTTATTTAAAAGCTTTTGTGATATTTTGAAATATAAAGAACAAAATACCAACTCCTAAATATCTCTATGTGATGAGATATTTTAACTGGGACTGGAAAGATTCCACAGTGGTTAAGAGCATTAACTGCTCTTCCAGAGGTTCTGAGTTCAATACCCAACAGCCACATGACTCAAAACCATCTGTAATGGTATCTGATGTCCGCTTCTGGTGTGACTGAAGACAGTTACAGTTTATTCATATACATATAATAATTAAATACAGCCATAAATAATAAAAAATACAAATAAAAACAGGTGGCTCTATTATTTCATCGTAAGAATAGTTTGATCAAAAAGACCTTAAACAACTCACAAAGCATAATCATGCCTATGCTAATTTGAAGGAAACAGTTATTTTAAAGTATCTCAGATTTCCATAAATCCTGAACACAATAATTTATGTTTAATTCATAAAATGCGTATTCATAGTCATACCAAGAAAAGATCATAAGATATACTACACAGAATTACCAAATTTGATGTAAGGCCCCCGGAATCCGGTCCCTTGGAACTTAATAGATTGAATAAAATATTTCAATATCAATAGTAGTTGACTGTAGGGAGAATTCTGGTACTCTAATATCAACATCTCATTTTTTTTTTGTTCATGTTATATGTTGTTGTGGTTTAAGTGTGTCTGCTTGCCACTTCCTAGGTAAATACTTTCAGGTAAATGAAATGTTCTAGTATCAGCTTACATGTGGCTGTGCTGATACTGTGTGGTCTTTTTTCTAAAGGTTGTTATAACTCAATACTAGAGTTACTGAAATTGTTCTAAAAGACATGCAATCAAGTGGGTCATGGGTATTTAAACAAATTCAATGACACATTGCAGAAAGATTCTGAAATAACTTAAAGTTATTAGAACTTAAAGTTATTTTATCAGTCCTAGAACTTGACTCCCAGATTTTTAAAGCTATTTCTGCTTGTGACCATTTTTCCCTTTACTCCAATTAAATACGTATATAATACAGAAACAGAAAGTGACATTTTATAGTTAGGCATTGAGATATTTACTTTCTAACATTTCTCTGAGAGGATTATGATGCAAATGCATTGAAGATGATGACAAATTTATATACTAATATGTATTTATAAGATATACTAAGATATATCCTTGCTTCCCTTTATATAAAGAATTAAATCTTGGTTAAATACTTCATAGTGTAGAAAATAAAATGCTGTTAAAATTTTCAGAGTTAATCTATATTTTGATTTTATTACAATTATCAATACTGAGAATACTGCTTTAAATAAGTGTAAAATACCAGATTATAAGGAGAATTTGGAAAGTTTCTGACATATTTATCTTCAACCAAAATTCACTTAATCTATTGTATGAAACTCAAGTCAACAACTTAAATAGCAATATTTAAATCAAATAGTATAAAACAATACACTGCAAAATATTCATTTGATACATACTGAGAAATGGTTGTAGAATGATATAAAGTTGTCCATAGGTAAATAAACCATGTGTCTGCTAGGCTAGAATATCCTGTGTAAAATAAAGCATTGCAGTTCATGAAACATAAGAGTCTTTAACATCAACTGAGGTTTGACAAGTGTTATGTAATATGCCTTCATGGTCAGCACAAAGTTTATGTACAATGTTGATTAATTTTGGTCATCCCATGTTCACTAACTTTGTTTGGTGTGAAATATTTTATGACCTTCACATTCAATTCTGTTGTCACATATGAAATTATGAACTACAGTTAGAATCTAGATTCGATCCAATCGTGCACAGCACCTGAGACAGCACTAGGGAAGCAGAGAACCGACCTGACCAGGGGCACAAGTCCCTTCCGGTCTGCACTAGCACCAGGTCACCTAGGGCACAGATTCGGCGGATACCCCCACGGTCCCTAGCAGACTGCCCAAGCGATCTTAGGATGACTGGTGAGTGGAACACAACAGCTGCTCCAATCCAATAGTGACGGGCCTGTGACAGCAGGAACAAGGACACTAGAGCCTTTCCTGACCAGAGGCTCAGGTTCCTTTTAATCAGTTCAGGTTTACCTTGGTTTCAAACAGACCAGACAACTCCACGGTCCTCAAAGGAGACACCACTTCCATGCACTGTAACACACCCAGGAGCTTAGAACAACAAGATCTAACAGGAACTGGGTCACACTAGTATTTGAGTGTCTCATAGGAGCTTGACTGCCAAGAACTGAGACACACCCAGAATCTCAGGTTCACAGGAGCCCACAATCAAAGAATCACATAGAAACATTGACTCTGAGAAGTCCTGAATCAACTGGGATTACAGGAAGGACAGGCTCCAATCAGATATATTGAGGGCAGCAAACACTAGAGATAATCAGGTGGCAGGAGGTAAGCATAAGAACAGAAGCAACAGAAACCAAGGTTACTTGGCATCATCAGAACCAAACTCTCCCACCATAGCAAGTCCTGGATACACCATCACACAAGAAAAGCAGGACATGGATTGAGAAGGAAATACTGGAAATCACAGGGAAACAGAGAGAAGACTTTAAAGTGGAAACACAAAAATCCCTTAAAGAGTTACAGGAAAACACTACCAAATTCTACGAAAAGGAGATGGAATTGAACAAAACCATCCAGGATCTAAAAGTGGAAGTAGAAACAATAAAGAAAACCCAAAGGGAGACTACTCTGGAGATAGAAACACTAGGAAAGAAATCAGGAAAGATAGATGCAAGCATCAGCAACAGAATACAAGAGATGGAAGACAGAATCTCAGGTACAGAAGATTCCATAGGGAACATGGACACAACAATCAAAGAAAATGCAAAACGCAAAAAGATCCTAACTCAAAACATCCAGGAAATACAGGAGACAATGAGAAGAGCAAACCTACATATCATCGGAGTAGATGAGAATAAAGATTATCAACTAACTTAAAGGGCCAGCAAATATCTTCAACAAAATTATAGAAGAAAACTTCCTGTACCTAAAGAAAGAGATGCCCATGAACATTCAAGAAGCCTACAGAACCCCAAATAAACTAGACCAGAAAAGAAATTCCTTCTGACACATAATAATCAGAACAACAAATGCACTAAGTAAAGACAGAATATTAAAAGCAGTA
>NC_034602.1:69108738-69135164 GCF_900095145.1 Mus pahari
TATAGCTGTCTCTTATGAGGCTATGCCAGTGCCTGGCAAACACAGAAGTGGATGCTCACAGTCTTCTAGCGAATGGAACACATGGCCCCTATAGAGGAGCTAGAGAAAGTACCCAAGGAGCTGAAGGGGTCTGCAACCCTATAGGTGGAACAACAATATGAACTAACCAGCACTCCCAGAGCTTGTGTCTCTAGCTGCATATGTAGCATAAGATGGTCTAGTCTGCCATCATTGAGAAGAGAGGGCCCTTGGTCTTGCAAACTTTATATGACCCAGTACAGGGGAACACCAGGGCCAAGAAGGGGGAGTGGGTGGGTAGGGGAGCATGTGGGGGAGGGTATAGGGGATTTTGTGGATAACATTTAAAATGTAAATGAAGTAAATACCTAATAAAAATTGGGGAAAAAAAGAATCTAGATTCTACATGATATTATCCAGTGCTATATAGAGTCATGGGTTCTTAAAGATCTACTGTCAGCTGGCAAGATGGCTCAGTGGTAAAGAGCACTGACTCTTCTTCCAAAGGTCTTGAATTCAAATTCCAGCAGACACATGGTGGTTCATGACCATCCATAATAAGATCTGATGCCCTCTGCTGGTGTGTCTGAAGACAGCTACAGTGTACTTACATATAACAATAAATAAATCATTTTAAAAGAGATATTTAAATAAAAAATATATAATGTCATCTGAAAGATTAAGGAAGTAGATTTGATATAAGAAGTGATATTATATGTTTATTTAAGATCACTCACAAAAAATTATATAGGACTTGTTAATACTTGGAATTTAAACAGGTTCTGTGAATATACTGTGGGAAGAAGATTTTGTTTCAATGTCTTGACAACTAGAGGTTCAAGTTATTCTTACACTTCTGAAGACACATGAGAGATGACTCATCATAGACTTAAGTAGTTGAAACTCACACACAGACTTCATGCTCAAACACTGTATCCAGAAGAAACAATGGAAAAGTACGAAGTGCTGTTTATATTTTTTTCATAGACATGTAAAGTATAGGGCTGGAGGGCAACTGCATTTGAAGAAATGTCCCCTCAGGATATACATCTAATTACAATCTCAGATTAATTACCTAAATTGGTTATTAAATGAATCTATCAATGTTCAGCCTCTTTAATTTCATGTTTCATTGGTTTTCATTGATATTGCAAATTATGGTATATATTAACTACTATTATTAGAAATCAAACCGGTGTTTCAAATGCACAGTAAAGGGGCAGGGTAAATCTAATCTGAAATTATCAAATGTCACCTCACTTTTCACAATGCATTATGAAGTACCAGTGTTTTCAAATCCAAAATGTATACTTCATGGATGAAAAAGGACACGTCCAGAAGCCATAAGGTTATGTCTAAATGCCATTTTAATTGGGGAAGGGAGGTGGAAATTTCTGAGTGTCTTGTGATGCAGACTCATGTAATGTTTTGCTGAAGTGGACCTGTGAGAGGACATGTGATGTTTGGAGAGAGGATGCGTAGGGCCAATAGACAGAAACTGCACTTGCATAACTATCCTTGAGGAGCTTCCTTGGTCTCATGTCTTTAGTGACCTTCACTTCGTTGAAAGTGGCATCGCCCAGAAGTTCTCCTGGCATTCATGCTGGTTCTGGCCACTCCCGCTGACTCATACCCATTAGGCAGAGTCCTGGTGTTTTCTGCTGGCTTGTGCTGCTGTTGCTCTTTTGTGTTTGGTGACACATTTTGAGCTGGACTGTTGATATCATGACATGACTGAACTGGACTCTTGGTATTCTGACATCAGAGATTGGAATTACCCCAAAGCAAAGAGCTACTTCTAAAAAGGTCTAAATCCCAATTGTCCTATTTACCACATAATATTGCAATGTACACTACAGACACATAATTTGTATTAACACAAATTATCCTGTAGAACATTTATGCGCAAGATATGCATCTTGGACTTTGAATCTTTTGAGACCACTAGTGCACACTGAGTGAGCAGCAACACTGTGGCCTGTGCTCGGCGACAGTGGCTCCAGCACCTATGTCATTTTTTTCATGTTTTTTCCCTCAGTTTCTATTTTGTGAGGAACTTATAATATGATTCCGCCCCCCCCACCAAAAAAAAAAAGTTTAATGTTTGTTTGTTCGATTATTCAGGGATTTGGGATTGAGAATGTTTCTGATAATGTGTATTTATATGTGGTTTTATAAATATAGTTACTTAAGTTTTAATTTCAGTCTTTTATGTAGGCCACAGAAATTACTTTTTAATTACTTGAAAAACATTCAGGATAAATTAAAAGACATTTAGCTCAATTAAATCCAAACCCCATAGATATACAAACTTCTTGAGCAGTTAATACTGGGTCCTCAACAATTTCATTTACTGTTTCTATCTCTCTTACTGCTTCTGTATCTCTCATTCCCTACATCTGTCATCTATAATCTTTCTTTCTTTCTTTCTTTCTTTCTTTCTTTCTTTCTTTCTTTCTTTCTTTCTTTCTTTCTTTCTTTCTTTCTTCCTTCCTTCCTTCCTTCCCTCCCTCCCTCCCTCTCCCTTCCTTCCTTCCTTCTTTCCTTCCTTCCTTCCTTCCTTCCTTCCTTCCTTTCAATGTAAACTTAATAAGAAATGGACAGTCAATTATCACTCTTACCTTATACTTTGGAAATAATCATGCTATACACAAGCAGAATATTTTTGTAAAGAAAAATGACCTCTCATTGTTTGTCCTTGATAAAATCTGAAGGTGGCAGTATAAATTACACTTTGTAGTTGAATGAAAATCTATCGTATACCCTTAGGGGTTACTTGGTCAGTGTCCTCTTCACTGTCCTTGGGCTATTTTTCTCTTTGGAGAGTCCACTTAATTTTTTTAGTTTGTTACAGTTTTGTAGATGGGAAGGTGTCAGTATTTTTCTAGCTCTTCTTTCTTCCTTTTTCTCGTTTTCGTACTACAAGTTTTAAAACTATTATTTTCCTTTTTCCTGCTATTTTTATTGCTTTGACTTCACTGAGAATTAGAAGTATCTTTGTATTCCTAAATGTAGATAGCTTGGCATACACATCATATAGTCACCACAGTGTATGAAGAGTGGGCATCCTATATGTCTGTTGCTCAGGACGTAGCTCAGAAAATAACCTGGAATTCAGGATGCCATCATCAAATACAGCAACTCATAAAATTGATCACATTTTTGTGTCATCTTCATTGTTCCTTTTAAGTGTACATTTTAAGAACTTATGGAAAGTTCTGAGTACCTACACTTTAGATTTGTAAACATGATGTTTGGATATCAACACTTGTGTCTCCTTTTATTTCCCTGGTAATTTCCTTGAGAATTTTATGACTTTTTACAATATTCAGCAAATATCTTCTATTATTCCGTGACATAATTTAGAGGACTATGTTTTTAGCAATACATTTAAACTAGCATTCACTTCGTAATTATTTTCCAAGGGAATCTGCAAAGAAAGGATGGCAATGATTCAGCAAATGTTGCATTCAAGCCTTATCAAACAGGAGTTGAATAAGGAAGAAGTGAACATACACTGTTGAAAGGAAAGAGAATCTTTTCTCTATCAGAGCACCGAGTTCACTAACTTGACTCTATTTACCCTCTGGGATATCTGTAACTCCATGACAGTAGTTTATTTATTTCATTAATTAAACCCATTTTAAGAAAGGACTTAATTCATTTTGAAAAAACATTATCCATTTTTAGTATTTGATCTAATTTTTCATTCTCTACTCATAATGTTGTACTGTTTGTCATGTCTTTGGCAAATATTTAAAATTTGTTAAGAATCTTTGTGTTTCAGGCTCGAATTTTCTATCAACTCTCCTAGCCAGGTCCATTGTCTAGAAATCTCTACTTCCTTTAGAGTGGAACACATCATTTTTATCACTTAAAAACTCAGCTTCAATACTTATTCTTTATTTAAGTAAAGCATCCCTACCACATTTAGCAAGTCTGAATGAAATACACTTTTGTTTCATTTTAAGTTTTATATACTATAGTAATCAAAATTCTTATTACCTAGACCTACTATTTTAGTGAAAATATATATTAATATCTGAAAATATTTCCAACTAGTTATAACTAAATAGGCTTGTATAATATTTGGCAGGATTCAGTGATTCAGAATTGGCAAAAAGTCAGTTGCACCCATTAAAAATATTATGTGTTATATCATAGTTTTTAATATAAATAAATATATTGAAAGAGGAAAATTAGTCTCCAGAAATGATCCTCTAAATGATTCTCAGTATTAAATATTCAAACCTAAACAAGATGCCAAGTACAAACTTTGTATGTGTATTTAAATATATTTAAAAAGAAGACACATATGTTCAAATTCACTTCTATATAGATATGAGCTGTTAAATCAATGTTAATTTACAATCAGAAAAATTACAGAGATTAGCTATAGAAAAAGGAATAAAAGTAACGATTTTCAATAGGTGGATCATGACCCATTATATCTCCAATAATACACTGTCTTAGCAATCTTGAATTCATATATTCATTCACACACACACACACACACACACACACACACACACACACACACACATTTTGAATAAAATCATAATACTTAAGGAATACTTAATAACAAATTGTGGGGAGGGGTTGTAGTTTTGGAGAAATGAATAGTAAACGTAAAGGATAAAATTACAATTACATTGTTTGAAATGAATTGTTATATAAACACTTTTAAAAATAAATCATATTATGTACAAAATTGCTTTCCAAAAGTCATTGGCTTTATAATAAGCAAACAGAATTATGATGGACTTGTTTTAACTTTTAGGAAGTGTTTGAAGTTTAAAATTATTTGCCTATGTATTTGTTTGGTTTGTTGATTTGTAACTGTGGGATACATATGCAAATTTTTGACATTTTCATTGATTTGTGGTAGCATTACATGTAGGTTGAAAGTACATTTTGGTTCTTATTAAAAACAACAAAAAAAATGTGCTCATGTTAGGGTAAAGCATCATTTGGGTATATGCCCAAGAGTGCTATAGCTGGATATTGAGCTACATTGATTCTCTTTTCACTGAGGAACACCATATTGATTTTCACATTTGGTGCAACAATTTGTATTCCAAAAGGCAATGGATGAGCATTCTCTAACTCTACATCCTGACCAGCATAAGCTGTCAATTTTTTTCTATTGATTTTAGACATTCAGATGGAGTAAGAACAGTTTTGAAATATATATATATTATGATTATATATATGATGATTAAGAATGTTGATTGTTTCCTTGAACGGTTTTCACTCTTTTGAATTTATTCTTTTGAGAATTCTTTAGATGTGTCCCCTTTTTGATATGCTGATGTCCAGTTTTTGAGTTATTTATATATGTTTAAAAACAGCCCTTTATTGGATTATAGGTGATAAATATTATTTTTTCCATTTTCCAGGCTGCCACTTTTTTCAAGAGATGCTGTTCTTTAGACCACAAAGACACTTCAATCATCTTCATTGCTGCTATATTCACAAAGAGCTACAGATTGCAAACAACACAGATGTCCCTCAACAGATGAATGGATAAAGAAAATATGATACATTTACACAATGGAGAACTATCCAGATGTTAAAATTTGAATTCATAAAATTTACAGGTAAATATATGGAACTAAAAAAAATCTTCATGAGTGAGAAAAAAAAAGATAAATACAGTATGGTTTCACTTCTAAGTGAATATTAACTCTTAAGTCAACGATGATTAAGTTACAATCAGCAGTATTACAGAGATTAGATATAGAATAAGGGATAAGAGTAGTGGATTTCAACATGTGGATCATGACTGATTTTAGCTCCAAAAATATTTATGTTATAAAATATAACAGTAGTAAAACTCCAGTTATAAAGTAGCAATGATAATAATTTCATGGTTGGGAGCCACCACAACATGAGGAACTGTATTAAAGAATTACATCATTGGTCAGGTTGAAGATTACTGTGTTAGAAATAACAGATAGATATTCCTAGGAAAGGGAAATAGAATAGATAGTTACAGATGATGGGAGATGACTAGAATGAAATAATTGAGCAAAGGTGGAGGGTGAGGGAGGGACTACAGTGTCAGAGATCTAAAATTAATGTCAATTTGAAGGAAAGTTTAGAAAATTAATACAGAAGAAGATTTCTAAAATGTATAAATATATGCAGGTGCTATAAATAAATTATGAATATGGTGGTGGATGGGGGAGATATATAACCAATGGGACACCTCCTGTAGCCAAATGAAGCTTCCAGTACCTAAAAAGGGTTATATATAACAGAATTGTTGGCCAAAGGAATATTTAGAATCCTCTAAATAACCCAGGCTGTTGACAAGTCTTTAGGTTGTTCTCCAAAACAGATGACAAGAATGCATTGCTAAAGACAACAATTACACAACTCATTGAACATAGACAAGTCAAGATGGTGCCTTCCTACAGCCTTCAATTTCAGTGGCTATTGTTCTTGATATGAAAAGCAACTTTGCATTCTACAAAAGAAGAAACATGAACACTAACTCAACTACAAACCCTTCAGCTGTCCTACCTGAAGGATATCCCCATCTAATGGTGGCACAAAAGGTGATAAGAATATTCAACAAATATTTCATTTGGCTTAAGTTCCACTCAATGAGATACATTCCATAATTGATAATTCTTGGTTGAACTCGAACCTTAGATTAGATATCTCAGGGACCTAGAGGAAAAATAAATACTACTATTCTACTAAAAAAAAAAAAAAAAGCAATAAAACTACTGCTAATGGCATTATGTTATACTAATTGATCTCTGACTTATTCACCTACTATCCAAGAAGCTTCCTTCTAAGCAAATGAGAATAAATATAGAAACCCATTGCCAGACGATAGGTATAGACCATGAGAAAATGAACACTTAGCCACAAATGGCATGTCTGCATCATGCCCCTCTATTCGGGGCTCATGAAACCTCACAGAAGAGGAGATAGAAAGAATGTAAGCATCAGATAGAATGGAGATAACTGAGGAAACAAAGCCTTCTAAACATAACAGGATTGATGCCCATATGAATTCACAGACTACAACAGTATATACAAGGCCCATATGAGTCTGCATTAAATGGTATCCTAGAATTTTAAGAAGTTGTCTCCAAATAACCACTGTCAAATGAAATTTTAGTTTTCTCCAAGGGAATCTCATTGGAGAAACCAATAACTCTGAAGAGGTGCCTATATGCCTCTTAGAAGAAAATGAATTCAATACCCTTGTGAGGTCTTTGCCTCAGAATATTAACTATTGTATATTTACTTTTTCTTTTCCCTTTAATTGGTTTAATTTTTAATTTATATTTTTATATTTTTTTCTATTTCTTTTATTTTTCTTTTTCTTCTAACAGCTCCTTTACATATGAATTAAATCTTCTGATTTTGTGTTTTTATGGGATTCCTGAGTGTGCAAAATAGTGTTTTGCTTTATGCATGTATGTTTCTTGTACTGTATCTTGGACCCTTCTTGTGTTTGTTTGTTTTGTCTTGTTATGAAGTGATTGTTTTGTTGTATTTTATTTTATTATTATCTCACAGAAGTTTGGTTGTTTCCCAAGAGACAGAAATAGATGGATTCAAACTGGATGAGAGATTGGGAGGAATAAGAGGGGCAGAAAATATGCTACGTGAGCCCTGACACACTTCCTGGCCGGAAGAGCATTGGTCTCCCAGGAGTGCTCTCACTCCCTAGATCAGAAGTGAGATTGACACTTTCTCTCCAATAACTGTCCAAAGCTGTACCAGTCAGGAACATATAGGGCACAGGAACAGTAGAGCAGCTGGAATAGGACCCTTCCAGTCTCCATCTGTGCCTAGGAACTAAGGATATTCTACAGTCCTCCATGCCCAAATTCTGCCCAGGAGAGAGCTTGACTTTCCAGGAGTGATGACACAGGTTTATATGCCCACAGGAGGGATAGCTCGAGCCAGAGACAGCAAGATCAATTAGCACCAGAGATAAACAGATGGTGAAGGCAAACACAAAACCCTTACCAACAGAAACCAAGGCTACTAGGCATCATCAGAACCCAGTTCTTCAAGCACATCAAGTCCTGGATACACTAACACACTGGAAAATCAAGAATTGGATTTAAAAATCACATCTCATGATGCTGATGGAGGACTTTAATAAGGACATAAAGAACTCCATTAAAGAGATACAGGAGAAAACAGGTAAACAGGTAGAAGACCTTAAAAAGGAAACACACACACAAAAAAAAATCCCTTAAAGAATTACAGGAAAAGACAAGCAAACAGGAGAAGGAATTGAACAAAACCATCCAGGAGCTAAAATTGGAAGTAGAAACAATAAAGAAATCAAAAAAGGAGGCAAGCGTGGAGTTAGAAGGTCTAGTAAAGAGATCAGGAGTCATAAATGCAAGCATCAACAAAAGAATAAAAGAGATTGAAGAGAGAATCTCGGGTGCAGAAGATCCCATAGAAAATATTGAAACAACAGTCAAAGAAAATGCAAAATACAAAAAGCTCCTAACCCAAAACATCCAGGAAATCCAGGAAACAATGAGAAGATCAAACCTAAGGATAATAGGTATAGAAGAGAGCAAAGAGTCCCAACTTAAAGGGCCAGTAAATATCTTCAAAAAAAATTAGAGATGAAAACTCCCTTAACCTAAAGAAAGCAAACTTATGCAAGAGGAGTAGACAGTAGGAAATAATCAAACTCAGGGCTAAAATCAACCAAGTGGAAACAAAAAGAACTAAACAAAGAACCAACCAGGAGCTGGTTATTTGAGAAAATCAACAAGATAGATAAACCCTTAGGAAGATTAACTAGAGGGGACAGAGACAGTAACCAAATTAACAAAATCAGAAATGAAAAGGGAGACATAACAATAGAAGCTGAGGAAATCCAAAAATATCATCAGACCCTACTACAAAAGCATATAGTCATCAAAACTAGAAAATCTGGATGAAATGGACAATTTTCTAGACAGATACAATGTACCAAAACTCATGATCAGATAAACCATCTAAACAATCTCATAACCCCTAAAGAAATAGAAGTAAACTTTCAAAGACTCTCAACAAAAAAAGCCCAGGATCAGATGGGTTTAGTGCAGAGTTCTATCAGACCTTCAAAGAAAACCCAATACAATTTCTTTTTGAACTATTCCACAAAATAGAAACAGAAAGAACACTGCCCAACTAGTTCTATGAAGCCACAATTACTCTGATAACTAAACCACACAAAGACACATCAAAGAAAAAGAAATTCACACCAATTTCCCTTATAAATTTCGATGTAAAAATATTCAATAAAAATCTTGCAAACTGAATCCAAGAACACATCACAATGATCATCCATCATGATCAAGTAGGCTTCATCTCAGGGATACTGGGATGGTTCAATACAAGGAAATACATCAATCGATCACTATATAACCAAAATCAAAGGAAAAAAAACAAAACAAAACAAACAAACAAACAAACAAAAAACATGATCATCTCCTTAGATTCTGAGAAAGCATTTGACAAAATCCAACAACCCTTCATGATAAAAGTCTTGGAAAAAATCAGGAATTGATGGCTCATACCTAAACATAGTAAAAGCAATATACATCAAACTAAATGGAGAAGATCTTGAAGCAATCCCACTAAAATCAGGGACTAAACAAGACTGCCCACTTTCTCCCTACCTGTTAAATATAGTACTTATAGTTCTAGCCAGAGAAATTAGACAATAAAAGAAGGCCAAAAGGCTACAAATTGTAAAAGGAAAAGTCAAAATATCACTATTTGTAGATGATATAGTAGTATACTTAAGTGACCCCAAAAATTCCACCAGAGAACTTTTAAACCTTATAAACAACTTCAGCAAAGTTATAAAATAAAATGATATAAAATCAAGTAAAAAAAAATTAGTAGCCTTCCCCTACTCAAAGGATAAAAAGGCTGAGAAAGAAATTAGGGAAATGACTCCATTAATAATATTCACAAATAATATAAAATATTTCAGTGTGACTCTAACTAAGCAAGTGAAAGATCTGTTGTATTACAAGGACTTCAAGTCTCTGAAGAAAGAAACCAAAGAATATCTCAGATGGAAAGATCTCCCATGCTCATGAAATGGCAGGATTAAAAAAGTAAAAATGGCCATCTTGCTGAAAGCAATCTACAGATTTAATATAATCCCCATCAACATTCCAACTCAATTCTTCATAGAGTTAGAAAGAACAATTCTCAAATTCATCTGGAATTACAAAAAAAAAAAAAAAAAAAAAAAAAAAAAAAAAAAAAAAACACCCAAAAGAGAAAAAAATCAAACAAAAAAACAGGATAGTGAAACTATTCCCAACATTGAAAATTATTCTGGGGGAATCACCATCCCTGACCTAAAGCTGTACTACAGAGCAATTGTGATAAGAACTGCATGGTATTGGTACAGTGAAAGTCAGGTATATCAGTGGAATTGGAGACCCAGAAGTGAACCTACACACCTAGGGTTACTTGATCTAAAACAATCCAGTGTAAAAAAAAAGACAGCATTTTCAAAAAATGGTGCTGGGACAACTGGCAGTTATCATGTAGAAGAATGAGAATAGATCCATTCTTATCTCTGTGTATAAAGTTTAAGTCCAAGTGGATCAAAGACTTTCATATAAAGTCAGATACACTGAACGTAACAGAAAAGAAATTGGGGAAGATCCTTGAGCACATGGGCACAGGGAAAAAGTTCCTGAACAAACCAAACCAAACCAAAGAGAAAATGTCCCCAACAAAACACCAGTAGCATATGATCCAAGATCAAGAATTGACAAATGGGACCTCATTAAATTGCAAAGCTTCTGTATGGCAAAAAAACACCGTCCATAGGACAAAACAGCAACCAACAGATTGGGAAAAGATCTTTACCCATCCTACATCTGATAGAGGGCTAATATCCAGTATATACAAAGAATTCAAGAAGTTAGACTCCAGAGAATCAAATAACCCTATTAAAATGGGGTACAAGCTAAACAAAGAATTCTCAATTGAGGAATCTAATAACTGAGAAGCACCTTAAGAAATGTTCAACATCCTTAGTCATCCAAGAAATGCAAATCAAAACAACCCTGAGAAACACCCCAAACCATTCTGAATGGCTAAGATAAAAATCTCACTTGACAGCAGATGCTGGTGAGGATGTGAAGAAAGAGGAACACTCTTCTATTGTTGCTGGGTTTACAAGGTGGTTCAATCACTTTGGACATCAGTTGTAGCTTTCTCAGAAAATTGGACATAATACCACCTGAGGACCCAGCTATACCACTCCTTGGCATATTCTCAGAAGATGCTCCCACATGTAATAAGGACACATGTTCCACTATGTTCATAGCAGCCTTATTTACAATAGCCAGAAGCTGGAAAGAACCCAGATGTTCCTAAACAGAGGAATTCATATAGACCATGTGGTACATTTACACAATGGAGTACTACTCATTGATTAAAAACAATGAATTCATGAAATTCTTAGGCAAATGGATAGATGTAGAAAATTTCATCTAGAGTGAGCTAACCTAATCACAAAAGAACATACATGGTATGCACTCATTGATAAGTGGATATTAGTACAGAAACTTGGAATGCCCAAGATACAATTCACAGACCACATGAAGCTCAAGGAGAAGGAAGTCCAAACTGTGGTCCTTATTAGAAGAGGGAACTAAATACCCATGGGAGGAGATATGGAGACAAAATGTGGAGCAGAATCTGAAGGAAAGGCCATTGAGGGACTGCCCCATCTGGGGATACATCCCATATAAAGTTATCAAACCCCAACACTATTGTGGATGCCAACAAGAACTTGCTGGCAGGAACCTGTTATAACTTTCTCCTGAGAGGCTCTACCAGTGCCTGACAAATACAGAGAATGATGCTTGTAGCCAACCATTGGACTGAGTACAGGTTCCCCAATAGAGGAGTCAGAGAAAGGCTTGAAGGAGCTGAACTGGTTTGCAGCCCCATAGGAGGAATAATATGAACCAACCAGTACCATCTGATTTCCCAGGGACTCCCAAGCAAAGAACACATGGAGGGATGCATTGTTCTAGCCACATATATAGCAGAGGATGGCCTTGTTGTACATCAGTGGGAGTAGAGGTTCTTGGTACAGTGAAGGCTTGATGGCCAAGTGTAGGGGAATACCAGGACATGGAAGCAGGTTTGGGTGGATTGGTGTGCAGGGGTGGGTTGAAGGGATAGGGGGTTTTCAGAGAGGAAACCAGGAAAGGGAATTACATTTGAAAGGTAAATAATAAAAGCATCTAATAAAAATAAAAGAACAGAGACAACAAAAAAGAAAAAATATGTTAAATGAAAAAAAACAAGTTTAAATAAAAGCAAAGGGAAAGACAAAGAAGAATATAGAGGGAGAAATGAACAATTTTATTATAGGTAAGATTAGAAGGATTATTTTGTAAGTTTTATTTAACCAGAAATATTACAGCAAATGATCATGAAAATAAAGTGTAAAATTCATAAAGGAGAAAGATAGGCACAGGTGGAAATACATAGTTTGAAAAAATATGTAACAATACTGAGGGAATTGAAGTTCAAAGAATGTTTTTATAATATTATATTTGAAAGAAAATCAATACAAGAAAATTATGTACATACACTGGTAGTTAAATTATAAAAATTAAAGTTATAAATGTGTTGACTTCTATTAGGAAATATAATTTAATGAATGACATAATAAGGATAGAGTATAATTCTATTTTTTACTCTAACTTTTTTTTTATTAACCTACCTTTTACTACAGTTTTGCTGATTTATCACTGAATTCTCAGAAACCATTTAATGTATAGTTGGGTAAACATAAACTTAGCTTATCGAGTATTGAGACTTAAGAAATGAGTCCTTAAAATTCAACTCATAAGATATATTTTCAAAAAATTTCAAATATGTAATTACACATATTGCTCTGATAGAAGATATGACATACCTCGGTAAGATATTATTGAAGTTTTCAGTGCAGGCAATTAAATAATAAGCTTGTACTTTCTGAACTAAAAACTCAATAGTAGCTGGGCATGGTGGCACACACCTTTAATCCCAGTACTCAGGGGGCTGAGGCAGGTGTATTTCTGAGTTCAATGCCAGCCTGATCTACCAAGTGAGTTCCAGGACAGCCAGGACTATACAGAGAAACCCTGTCTCGAAAAATCAAAATAATAATAATAATAATAAAAACCCTCAATCGTTTCTTTCTACATGAGTTCCAGGCTAAACAGATACAGAAAGCTAAAGCAAAGGTACAGAAATCTACAATAGTGGGATCATTCTCTCCCTGTGATATTTCCATCTCACATTCTTCAGTTAAGTATAATAATTTTGAACGGTCTGTGTCTGTCTTCTATAGTAGTTTTTCCATACACTAATGAAAAACACAATGTGTGAAGATAATCCATTTACAATAGTAGCAGAGGTAATGAAATATTTTTGAATAAACCTAACCAAGAAGGTGAAAGACCTCTACAAAGAAACTTCAAATGGTGGATCAGTATAGTCAAAACTCTCAAATGTAAATTTTCCAATTACTTGTTGATTGCTTCTCTGGGCTTGAGGATGAGCTACTTAGGAAAGATATCACACACTTGGGGCAGATGACGAATCTGATTTGAGCTGCAATTAACTCTAAAGTCTCTTTCCTATGGTCTAGCAAGCATAGGTGCAGAATAACATGAAAGCCTCCTCCAGGGGAGAAGAAGCAATTAAACAGTCCTACTCATCTGCAACACCCATGACCCATGACAACCCCACCCACCACCGTACCTGACCTCTAAACTCCCTGGGGCCTCCAGCCTCTTGAGAGTTAGGTGCATCATCTCTGAATGGACAAAGACCTGGAAGTCCTCTACTGTATGTTGGGGGTTTCATATCAGTTGGGGTATGCTATCTGTTTGGTGGTCCAGTGTTTGAAAGATCTCAGGGGTCTAGATTAATTAATATCGCTGGTCCTCCTAGAGGGTCACCCCCCTCCTCAGCTTCTTCCATCTTTCCCCTAATTCAAACACAGGGTTAAGCAACTTCTGTCCATTGGTTGGGTCCAAACATCTGCATCTGACTTTTTCAGTTTCTTGTTAGGTCTTTCAGAGGGCAGTCATGATAGACCCCTTTTTGTGAGTGCTCCACAGCCTCAGTATTAATGTCAGGCCTTGGGACCTCCCCTTGAGCTAGATCACACTTTGGACCTGTCACTGGACCTTCTTTTCCTCAGGTTCCTCTCCATTTCCATTCCTGTAATTCTTTCAGACAGAAACAATATGATTCAGAGATGTGACTGTGGGATGGCAACCCCATCCCTCACTTGATGTCCTGTCTTCCTGCTGGAGGTGGACTCTATAAGTTACCTCTCCCTACTGTCTGGCATTTCATCAAAAGTCCCTCCCTGTGAGTCCTGGAAGTTTCTCATCTTCCAGATCTCTGGTGCATTCTGGGGAGTGGGGTCCCCCAACAAATTTCCTAAGGTTTCCTGTTTACATTATTTCTGCTGACCCTCAGGGCTTCAGTCCTTTTCTCTCACCCAATACCAGATCAGGTTTCCCTCTCTACCCCCTCCACCACCCTGTCTCCTTTCCCTCCCAAACCCCTCCCTCCATCCCCACTTGTGATTGCCTTCTTTGTCCCAAGTGGGATTGAGGCGTCCTCACTTGGGCACTTCAGCTTGTTGAGCCTTTTGAATTCTGTGGACTGGATCTTATGTATTTTGTGTGGTTTTTTTTTTCTAATATCCACTTATTAGTGAGTATATACCATGCATGTCCTTTTGGGTTTGACTAACTCCACTCAGGATGATATTTTCTAGTTCCATCCATTTGCATGCAAAAGTGAGGATGTCCTCATTTTTAATAGCTGAGTAGTATTCCATTGTGTAAATGAACAACATTTTCTGTATCCATTCTTCTGTATTTTAAATCTAGGTTGTTTCCAGCTGCTGGCTATCACAAATATGGCCATTATGAACATAGTTGAACATGTGCCCCTGTGGCATGGTAGAGCATCTTTAGGGTATATTTCAAAGAGTAGTATAGCTGGTTCTTCAGGTAGTTCTTTTCCAATTTTCTGAGGAACCTCCAGATTGATATGCAGAGTTTTTGTATTAGCTTGCAATCCCATCAGCAATGGAGGAGAGTTCCTCTTTCTCTACATCCTCTCCAATGTGTGTTCTCACCTGAGGTTGTGATCTCAGCCATTCTGATTGGTGTAAGGTGAAATCTCAGGGTCATTTTGATTTGCATTTCTCTGATCACTAAGGACTTTGACCATTTCTTTAGATGCTTCTCAGTCATTATAGAGTCCTTAGTTGTGAATTCTGTTTAGTTTTGTACCCCATTTTTTGATTGGGTTGTTTGGATTTTTGGTGATTAACTTTTTGAGTTCTTTATATATTTTGGAAATTAGCCCTCTATCGTATGTGGGGTTAGTGAAGATTTTTTTTCCCCAATCTGTAGGTTGCCATTTGTCTTATTGATTATGTCCTTTGCCTTACAGAAGCTTTCCAGTTTTATAAGGTTCCATTTATCAAATGTTGATCTTAGAACGTGAGCCATTGGAGTTCTGCTTAGGATATTTCCCCTGTGACATTGATTTCAAGGCTCTTTCCCACTTTCTCTTCTATTACATTTAGTGTATCTTGTTTTATGCTGAGGTCCTTCATTCATTTGTATTTCAGCTTTGAACAGATGACAAATATGGGTCTATTTTCATTCTTCTACATACAAACAACCAGTTAGACCAGCACCATTTATTGAAGATGCTTTCTTTTTATCATTGTATATTTTTGGCATCTTTGTCAAAACTCGGGTGACCACAAGTGTCTGGTTATATTTCTGGGTCTCTATTCTGGGTTTGAAGTAAATTGTTTTTATTATGTTTAGGTATGGACCTTGGATTCCTGACCTCTCCATTACTTTTAACATGAAGGGGTATTGTATTTTGTAAAATGTTTTTTCTGCATCTAAAGAGATGATCACGATGTCTTCTCTTTAAAAGGGTCTTTAGAGATACAAGAAAATAAGAAAGTTGAAAATTGGGTACAAAAAAATAGATGGAAAATTAGAAAAGTTTGAAATAAAAAGAGGAGGATACTAAGTTAATAAAAATATAAGAAAAAAAGAAGATAACGAAAGCCGTAGTCCTATGAAGAAATAATCAGAGAAAAGTATAGCTAAAATTGAGGAAGATGCTAAAATAAAGCAGAGGAAATAAGGGAAGAGCCTCTTCTCAGAAAACCAAGTTTACCTTATCCAGTTAGTGTACAACAAATGCCAGCAGATCTTGGACATCTGCAAAAATTTGAAGAATATAGGTGACAACCTGTAGAGATACAAGGTTCGAAAACTAATGAAATAAAGCATAACTAATTATGACATGAATTCACTATTCTTGAAGTATATATTACCTTCTTGGGTAATCCAAACTAATAATCTCGCAAGATTATAAAGTATGAAAAAGCCATACTAGAAGCTGGTTAGCAATTATAATGTACTTCATGACCATGAGAAGAGACTGGGGAGATAGAACAGGGAATTAAGCCTGAAGTACCAATATTTCTCAAGATAGCTACTAGGTGAAAGTCCACATGCTGAGGTACAAGTCATATGTAATGAAACATTCTTGCCATTATGTTACATGACAGTCTTAAGGAGTTTGAACAATGCTGAAGAAACATGGAAAATACTTGAACCATTTACTTAAATTATACAAGGTCCAAAAGATAGTTTAGTGACTTTTTACAAATATTGAGTGCAGATATAATAGAAATATAATAGGTATCAGTCCATTAGCTAGGAAAGTACTTATCGAATCTTTGACTTTCAAAATGGCAAATACTGAATGCAAGAAGTTACTCAGACCCATAAAGGCAGGATTATCTCCTAGAGATGAAATTTTCAGATTATTTTGTAACCAATTTACTAAAAAGGGGGAAAAAACCTTGCCTGTGATAGTTGAGACACTATCAGTAGTATTTCGTTGGGCACAAGATATGTAATGATAACATTGAGGCCTTTGTAATTTTTCATTTCAGTACTGAGATAAACAGCAAATATAGCCATCAGGTAGGGAAAGGGAGAATAATAAATAAACTTGAACCTTTTGCATTTTGCCTCCTCCTCCCATTTCTCCTCCTCCTCCTTCTCTTCTTTTTTCTTTTATAGATGTTATACAAAGATGTAACATTAACTTACTTAGCTAGACTTAAAAATTGAACTTTTTTCCAGGACAGCCAAGGCTATACAGAGAAACCCTGTATCGAAAAAAAAAAAAAAAAAAAAAAAAAAAAACAAAGCAAAACAAAAAACAAAAAAGAAAGAAAAAGAAAAAGAAAAGAACAATTGAACTTGTAAAGTCGAAATTGTCATATATTATTCCATCTGCTTTTCTGTTTACCTTAAAGGTATTTTATATATTTATTTTCTTCTTTGTATACAAAATTAATACCTGGATTAGGACTTTGTAAACAAAATCAATACCAGGATTTGGACTGAATGGCATTTGAATTTTTTGTTCCCAGAGGAACATGGGATATCACACAGGAATTGAATTACCATAGAGGTCCCAGTGAATGCACTTAAATCCTGATGCAGACATTTAACTGAAAAGGGATGTTGCTTTACTATTGCACGCCCCAGAACCATGCCACTCTAATCTCATACCTAAATGGAAGTTTGAAACTACTGGTTCATCATTGGTTGGACTGCCAAACCAATTTAAGTATTTGATGAGTGTTCAGTGCAAGAGTCAAAGTCTTCTGCTGAGGAACTGAGTAAAATAAAGCTGTCAACTTTCAAAATAATCTCTCGTCTACTGGACTCCTATAAAGTGAATTACATCTTGTAATAGTTTACTTAAAACATGGCTGTAGATAACTATTTCATTGTAGAATGTAAATAAGCAACTGAAAGTACTTGACCAACTCTTCAATAATAAAGGGAATAATGTCTTAACTCAAACATTGCTTTTAAAAATATAATATCCTATCCCTCAAGAGACTGGAGGCCCTGGGTAGCTTAGAGGTCTGATGGGGTAGTGGTGGGGACATCCTCTTGGAGACAGTGTTGTGGGGAGCAGTTATGGGATGTAAAACAGTTGGAGGATAGGCTGAGAGGGAAATAAAATCAGGAGTTTAAAAAAACTAAAAAAATAAAAATATAATATCAAAAAATTTTATTCGCCGGGCGTGGTGGCGCATGCCTTTAATCCCAGCACTTGGGAGGCAGAGGCAGGTAGATTTCTGAGTTTGAGGCCAGCTTGGTCTACAGAGTGAGTTCCAGGACAGCCAGTGCGCTACAGAGAAACCCTGTCTCAAAAAAAAAATAAACCTTAAAAAAAAAAAAAAAAAAAAAAAATTTATTCTGGAAAATGAAGACTTGAATGCATCTTAGATATTTGCATTATGTTGGAAATAACATAAATAAGTGGTATTGGCTAAATTGAATAGTTAAATATCAAAGGATGAATATCAAACTTGTTCTCTTACTCTGCATTAAACACAACTGTAAATGAGCCAAGGGCCTCAACATGAGAACCCATACCTTGACTAAAAGAGAAAGAAAATTACAAACATAAACTCACTGACACAGAGAGGGATTTTCAGAACAGGACTCTTGGTTTTGTAGGCATTAAGGCCGACAATGAGACCCCATAAAACTAAAAAAATCCCTTTTGTATGGAAAAGGATACCATCACTCAAGCAAAATGGCAGCCTATAGAATAGGGAAAACCTCCTCAGCAGATATATAAAACCTAAACATTTAAGATATTTGAAATTCAATGAAAACTGTTGGAGGTACTTCTATGTTAAGATGAGTAATTTGATACATAGGCTTTCTATAGTGTGTGTGAAAATATTCAAGAAATTGATTGGTTATATGGAAGAAGATGGTGGGAGGGGACCTTGGAAGGATAGGAAGAAGGAAGAGAATAAGGAAAAAGCAAAGGGATAAAATTATAGTTTAATTACAAATTATAAAAATTAAAAATGTCAATTTTAAAACAATTTTAAAAGATATTTTTACACTTAATGAATATCACTAACGTAAAATTACTGAAACTTTCACGTAAAACCTTTTAATTTTAATGTAAAATTAAATTTTAATTTTAATTTGAAAGTACTGAATACTTGTCAGATCTCTAATGGTTTTCCTTTTCTTTGATTTTCTTTTTTAAATGTATTGTTAAAAAAGAAGTATCACCTGAAAAACCTTCCAATATATATCCCAGGGAGAAATGAATGATCCTACAATGAATGTTAACAACATAGAAAATGGCAGGACACAGGATACATTTCTTAACCTTATTAACATGACTAACTTATTTAAAAATTCCTTTCTTAGTAGATAAATAAGTAACAATCTACCCTGGCCTACTTACATCCCCATAACACTCTTGCTGCATTCAGTTACTGTAATGTAATTTTTCATCAATCAATATTTTATAGAGAATCTATATACTCATGGGGGGGGGGACTTCATTTATTATAGAGTTGTGTTTCATGCTTGGTGCCATGCCTTACTACCTACAAATTGCCAAGGACATGCAACAGTACTACTGTGTGTACGCACACTGTTTCATACCACGTAAGAAATGGTAGCACTCATATGGATTTGCCTCAACTGAATTTCTCAACACTCCCTGCAAGGAAAAAGGAAATTACTTCTTCCCAACACCTTTTTGGTTCTTTTATTCTCTCTATGGGCATCAATTCTGCTGGGTAGCTTCTCCTGAAGAGACATGAACATATGGGGTCATAAGAAGGCCATGATGGCTGTTGCATGGTCTTAGTTATTTGCCATGAGACATGTAACTGAGACTGGGGTACCTATCCAGTGAAAACTACCCTATAGAGTAGAGGAATTACAACATATGAAACACCCGCACAGATGATCAATTCAAATTAAGCCATTGGTATGGTGGGAAAAAATGAGGCCAAGGGGAGGATAAAGTAAAGATCTGTCCTTTCTTACAGTCAACACCGTATAATCATAGAGATCATACATTAGATCTAAACCCAAGGGCCTTTCCTGGGAACATCAAGACTTAGAGCCAGTGGGGTAATTTGATTTATAAACAACAAAACAACAAAAACAAAAACAAAAACAAAAACAAAAAGTGGTAGAAAAATATGGTAGCCATATAACGATTTGGTCTTCAGATATGATAATAATGGAATATTTAGCATTTGATCTGCTTACATTTGAGAGGGTTTAAAATGATCACTGGAAAGGGTCACATTTTATATTAGGGTTAGACAATCATCATGTAATAGTATAAAATATGCTATTTACATTTCTCCACTGCAAGAAAGTCTACTCGGGATGAAAGTTATTTGCATAGCTGGGGATACTTTTAAGAGCATGATGTGACTAATGAGAAGGCAAGTATCATAGTGCAGGTTCTGGAGCCTATTGCAACCAGGAACCTTACTTTCTCTAGGAAAAATGACAACAAATAATATGGTCAGGACCCTGGAATCTGGATCAAGCCAAATGCTGAAAATCAACCATAGAAAGATACTCAGTATTGAGCTGGCACACAGTAGATCATTAGCAAGAGCACTTCAGATCTGGATAAATTTTTCTTTGCATTTCACTGATGGATATTTATGTTCTAGAAGCATTGCTGTGTTGTTGGAATATGGTAGCTTTGTGCTTGACTGTGAAGTAGCAAAACTTACTGTTCTCATATAGACCGATGATGAAGCTCTTTCAATAGCTATTGACTTGAGTTTCTCAGTCAATGTTATGAATGTAGTTCAAACTTATCCTCAGCAGGAGCAGTAGTCGTTAAGCTAAAGTGTAAACACAGGGAATAACTGTGGAGGAAGTAGTGGTTTACACGAGTTGTCCTTGTGTTCTGTTTTTGGGAGTAAGGATCAGGGATTCCCTTTTAATCTTGCTGATAACTTGCAGTAAAAGGAAATACATAGCAATACTTGCCTGTAATTATTCGGAGAAGTTATTTTATTATTAATTTATTTTCTCATGTATTATACCATATAGAAACCAGAGTTTTTTTTTTCTCCCTCTCTTCACCCCATTACATTACAATGTTGAATAAGTTGTAGGGAATATAGTGTTGATTAAATTTTCATATGCATATTCCAAAAGTTTTCATATGCATATTCAATTTGCAAAATCTCCTGAGATTTTATTGAAAATAAAATCTAAAGAGAATAGTAATCATGTCAATATGCCTATGAATAATAACAATTTAAGATAGTAAAATTAAGTGAAAGACATTTGTGTAGTAAGTACAAAATTTTAATTCCTAAATGTCCAACTTCATATTAAAAATGTAGTTCAGTAAAGATACTGCATGTGTCAAACATAAACATTCCATTGGGAAATTAGTTACATAAAGATTTCTAGTAGGTGTGGAGAAAGTGTTAGCATAGTATTTTGACATTCTTTGTAATGGTTTTTCCATTGCACATTCAGTTATACAATGGTTCACTGAACCCTCAAACTGGACATTCTTAAAAATTATTAAAACATATTTTTTTGTTTTGTGTTTTATGAATCCTCATAAAACCTAGGGTAAATTTGGGCAAAAATACAATATTAGGCAGCAAATTTTATAATGTAAGCATTAAGAAATTTAACAAGATTCAAGTCATTCATAGAATTATTGATGTAAGGAAAATTTAACTAGTTACAATAAATTTGCACATGACTGTGTATTTGTATAGTCTCCATATCTATTGCATGCACCAACTTCTAGAAAAATTTTATATGTATATATATAATATATATAAAATTTATATATATATATATACACATATATATGTATAATTGTGTATGTCACAATTTTGGGCAAATAAAATTGGTTAGGAACTTTAAATAACACTTTTTATCACTAAATTTTCATTGTAAACTGAAAATATACTTTCAGTTTATATATGAAACAGACTTATGTTATAATCATTAATACTGGCATTTATCAGAAAGAGGATTTACCTTGTTTTCTGAAGTCCACATTGTTAATTTTGGCTTTAATGCCTAAAAAAATAAAAATAACAAGTTTCCTAAGCATTAAAGGATTGTAGTAGTTTTAAAGACACAACTCACTTGAGCTCCAGGGAAATTAAGGAAAGCTTCAAGGTTGTGGGAATAAAATACCTGCTGAAGAAAAGATTTGGATTTTAGTTAACAGAAGGCATTGAGAGTGGATAATTTAACTGTTAGTTTGTGGGACTGTGATTGGCAGCCTATTTTGGTTGAATGGGGCTTGCTCCAGTGACCCAAAAGAGAAATCTACAAGGGATGGAAAGGTCCCAGAATCAGGTGCCTGTGACTCAGTCATGAAGACAATGTCCCAAGCTTCTAGACTCCACCCCATCAGTTACCTGACTTTAGTCCAGTATGCTCCTCCCCACAGTTACCTGGCAACAGTAAGGTAGCCCAACCCACTATAAGAGAGGCTGCTTGGCCTCTCCTCACTCTCTTTAGCCCTCACCTTTCTTACTCTATAGCCCTCCTTCTCTCTTACTCCCTTCCTTCATCTCTCCCCATGACTGTTCTTTCTTTCTAACTTTGCTCCTTTCTCCCTGCCTTTCTACAATAAAGCTCTAAAACCATAGACTGTCTCTGCTCATGAAGGCCTGCCATGATTAAACAATGGGATAGGCTTTCTCCTAATGAGCCACCATGCCATCAGGCCATTCTGTGCTCCAGCCATGGACTTGACCAAGGACTCTCACCCTTCTGAGAACCATCTAACGCCCCCTCTCCCTGGCTCTCTCCTCCCTTCATCTCCCCTCACCCAGGGCCGAGTGTCACCCAGGGGCTCCTATTCTGTTCTAAGCTCCTCTGATGTATCCAGTGTGGGATGCTGGAGGCTGAGAACCTGGTACCCTTGTCCGCCACCCGCCATGTGGTGTCAGTGGCTTAGCACAGCCAGGTGCCCACTGGGGGGCTGTGGGGAAAGCTTGCAGAGTCCTCCCAAGTCTGCCAGCCCAGAGCACCGGAACTCTGGCAGGATGCTGGTTCTCTCCCACTCCCCTATTTCCCCCACACCCACGGCCACGGAAGAATTTACTTCAAAGATGTAAAAGAAATGGCATTTATTGGAACAAAGACATGTCAATTACATATAACAATTATATTGTAATAAATAAATTAAACAATACACCAAGAGTAAAAAGGACTTAGCGCTACAAAGAACCACTATCTTGTGATAAACATTTTGAGTTTGGAGGTCTGAAAAATATCTTAATTTTATTATAAAGTATGGCTTTGTAAAAATAATATGCCATAATTTTATTATAAATTTAAATTATTATATGTATATGAACATGATTGCTTTCATTTGTGCTCTGGTAAATAAGCTAAACTCAGCAGATGCTATGACAGAACACTATTAGGAAGATGGCCAGCGATTTGACTGATTGTCCTCCTAATAAACTTCATTACAAGATCTAAAAATGTGTATTGATTTTTCAATTTTGAAAAATCATAAAATGTAGAATATATACAAGATAGAAGAAAAATGAAAGAACTTTCAAATGATTGATACACTGTATAATTAAATGTTATTTCACTACTTTTAAAGCAATTTGGAATATATATATATATATATATATATATATATATATATATATGTGTGTGTGTGTGTGTGCGTGTGCGTGTGTGTGTGTATATATATATTATTTGTTATTTTTCAATTTTTATAATAGAATACTCAGGTCAATCTATCCTGGGGAAGAAAGCATTGTCTTTGGATTATTATTTCACAGGAATAAATTCTGTCTTGGTGACCAAAGCACAGAATTAATCAAGAAAGCCTGGAAACAGGAAGAGAAACTTTGCTGCTCAATTTTCATCCACGCACAGAGAAAACAGGAAGTGCAGTAAATATTTCAAACTTCAAAGCACTGGGTTCTAGTACATAAATGTTCCATAAATTCTTCAAACAGCACCACTAGAAGGGAATATTTAAATATATGAGATTATGTGGAGATTTCTTGTTCAAACCTTCGCATATATTATATTATGACAAAACAATTCTTTTAAGAGTCTATATAAAAATCTGCTTAAAATTCTTTGGCAAGGTGATTTACTAATTATTTAAAGTCATTGCACCATGTGAAGATAGTCCATGACACTCTGTTTAAAAGTTATGTTGACAGGAAAGGAAGAAAAATAAGTAGGTAAAAATCTAATATATTGCATCTGTAATAATCAGAGAAAACTATTTGAATTCATAAAATTAGAGATTTTAAATACAATGTCAAAGTGAATGAATGTAATAAAAATTAGACTAATCAAATATAATGATCAATAAGATAAGTCCATCTCTAAAATACCAGAGATAGTATGTAAACGGACTCTTTTTTTTTTTTTTTTTTTTAGATTTATTTATTTATATATGTAAGTACACTGTAGCTGTCTTCAGACACTCCAGAAGAGGGAGTCAGATCTTGTTACGGATGGTTGTGAGCCACCATGTGGTTGCTGGGATTTGAACTCCAGACCTTCGGAAGAGCAGTCGGGTGCTCTTACCCACTGAGCCATCTCACCAGCCCATAAACAGACTCTTGATTGAACCTGAGATTCAAACAGGCATCTATGACATACCAAAAGATTCATTTATTTCAAAACTTTTAAAAATTGCTATATTTAATTCAAAACAATTCCAAGATTTCATCTTACATCTGTCAGAATAGGTAATATCAAAATCAGAAGGGAGAGCCTATGCTGGCAAGGATGTGGAGCAAGGGGAATGACCTTCCATTGCTAGTGGGAATGCAAACTTTCACAGTCATTTTGGAAATCAATATGGCAGATTCTCAGAAAATTGGGAATTGATCTACCTCAAGGCCTAGCTATATCTACCACTCCTGGACATATACTGAAAAGTGGTTTGATCCTACCACAGGGACACAAGTTCAAGTATATTTATAACAGTTTGATTGGTAAAAAGACAGAAACTGGAAACAATTGAAGAATGGGTAAAGAGAATGTGATACATTTACACAATGTAGTATTAATCAGTGGTTAAAAAAGCAACAACATGAAATTTGCAGGCAAATGAATAGAATGATTAAAAAAATTAATTATCCTGAGTGAGGTGACCTAGACCCAGGAAGACAAAAACAGTATGTACTCACTTATAATGGGATATTAGCTATAAAGTAATGGATCATCAAGATATAATCCAAAAACCTAAGAGGCTAAGTAACAACAAATGTTCAAGAGGGGGTGAATGAATCTCCCTGGTAAACAGAAATAAAATATATTTCCCAGGTAGACTGTGGGTAAATAGGGGAACATACAGGAGGGATCAGGCAAGAGGAGAATAGAGGGAAAGTATACTGGAAAAGATAGCTGGAATTAGATGGGATTTGGGGGGGGGGGTGAGGTAGAAACCTAGTTGTCTTAGTCAGGATTTCTATTCCTGCACAAACATCATGACTAAGAAGCAAGTTGGGGAGGAAAGGGTTTATTCAGCTTACATTTCCATACTGCTATTGATCACCAAAGGATGCAGGAACTCAAGCAGGTCAAAAAGCAGGAGCTGATGCAGAAGCCATGGAGGGATGTTCTTTACTGGCTTGCTTCCCCTGACTTGCTCAGCCTGCTCTTTTATAGATCCAAGACTACCAGCTCAGAGATGGCACCATCCACAATGGGACCTCCCCCATTGATCACTAATTGAGAAAATACCTTACAGCTGGATCTCATGGAGGCATTTCCCCAGCTGAAGCTCCTTTCTCTGTGATAACTCCAGCCTGTGTCAAGTTGACACACAAAACCAGCCAGTATGCTAGTATAATGGAAACTACCAGAAATCTACAAGGACAATCTTAGCTAAGACTTCTGGTAATGGGGATGCAGAGCCTGAGCAAGCTATCTCCTATAACCTGGCAAGACTTCCAGTAAAGGGATTTGGACACCAACCCAGTCACAAAATCTTCAACCTACAGTTTGTCCTGCCTACAAGATATGCTGGAGTAAAGGTGATGCAGAAATTGTGGCTTAATTGCTGTCAGGGAGGCTTTATTCAGCAACCACAACAGGAAACAGATGCAGAGACTCAGTCAAGCATTAGACTTAACTCTGCTTTGTTGTGTTGAAGAAAAGGAGAGAATTTTCACAGCCTGAGTGGTTAAAGACACTACAAGAAAAACCACAGAATCACTAACCTTCATTTATAGGGCCTCACAGAGACTGAACAAAACTCATGGAGTTCCCAGGAGTCTTACCTAGGGTTTCTGCTTACCTATTATGGTTGGGTAACTTGGTCTCTTTGTGAGACTCCTAACAGTGGGAGCAGGTGCTATCTCTGAAACTTTTGGCCTCTTTGGGGACACTTTTCTTCCTACCAGGTTGCATGGTCCAGCTTTAATGTGAGGGAATGTGCATACTCTTATTATTATTATTACTATTATTATTATTATT
>NC_034602.1:69136198-69170724 GCF_900095145.1 Mus pahari
GCTGAAGATGTAGGCCCAAAATAGGGCCTGTTCCAGAAGATATGTTGCCTCTGCAGTTTATTTATTCACCTGCACAGACTAGCCACTGAGGGATCCTGGACAGAATATGACTCACTCACCTGCTCTGGCAGACAGAGTCCTCACAGGTGGCCACCTTTCTTCTGGTGAGGAAGGTGCCTAAATTTCTGGAGTCCCAAAACAGGATTTGTCCCAGAAGTTAGGTTGCTTCTGTCTGTCCCGAAGCTGTGTAGCTTCTGGGGTCCACACTCTTGCTAGTGCAGACTGGAGCCTAAGCGAACCGGAGCAAAGATGGCTCTCCTGCCAGCTCAGGCCTTGAGACTCCTCCCATGTGGACACCCCTCCTCGGGCAGGAAAGTTGCCGGGTGACTGGAGCCAGAAATGGGATCTTTCCCAGAAGCTGTTTTGCTTCTGCAGGCCGCCCTCTCCCTGACAGTGCACCAGAGCAAAGATGGCCTTCCTACTGGTCCAGGCCGGAGATTGTTCCAGGGCAGACACCCCTCCTTGAGTGGGAAAGGTACAGGTTGACTGAAACCAGAAACAGGATCTTTCCCAGAAGCTGTGTCTGTTCCCCAGGCCGCCCTCTTCCTGGCAGTGCACCTGAGCAAAGATGGCTCTCCTACCAGTTCATGCCTGGAGACTGCTTCCAGCAGACATCCCTTCTTGGGTGGGAAAGGTGCTGGATGACTCTGGGCCTTTATTTTAAACTTTGATAAATTTGTCTTGACCTTCCATTTTATTCCACTCTTAAATTCTTCTATTAACCCTACTAAGAACATGAAAAGGGGCTCTTAGGTTTTTTGGATTTTTGTTTTGTTTTGTATTTTACTTCAATTATTTATTTATTTAATTTATTTACATGTCAAGTGTTATCTCCTTANCTTGTCCCCCTTCCTGGAANCCCNTGATCTCATCCTCCCCTTCCCCTGCTTCTATGAGAGTGTTCCNCCACCCACCCACTCACCCACTCCCACCTCCCAGCCCTCTATTCCCCTACACTGGGGCATCTATCCAGCCTTCATAGGACCCAGGCCCTCTCTTCCCGTTGATGCCTGACAAGACCATCCTCTGCTACATATATACTGGAGCTGTGTGTGCCCCTTGGTTGGTGGCTTAGTCCCTGGGAGCTCTGGGGGGGTCTGGTTGGTTGATATTGTTGTTCGTCCTATGTGGTTGCAAACCTCTTCAGCTCCTTCAGTCCTTTCTCTAACTCTTCCATTGGGGACCCCACACTCAGTGCAATAGCTGGCTGTGAGCATCTGACTGTATTTGTCAGGTTCTGGCACAGCCTCTCAGGAGACAGCTATATCAGGCTCCTTTCAGCAAGCATTCCTTACCATCCACAATAGTGTCAGAGTTTGGTGACTGTATCTGAGATGAATCCCCAGATGGAACAGTCTTTGAATGACCATTTCTTCAGTCTCTGCTCCATACTTTGTCTCCATATTTGCTCCTGTGAGTATTTTGTTCCCCTTTCTAAGAAGGACTGAAGCACCCACACTTTGGTCTTCCTTCTTCTTGAGCTTCATGTGATCTGTGAATTGTATCTTGGGTATTCTGAGATTTTGGGTTAATATTCACTTATCAATGAGTGCATACCATGTGTGTTCTTTTGTGATTGGGTTACCACACCCAGGATGATATTTTCTAGTTTCATCCATTTGCCTAAGGATTTCATAGTGGAGCATGTGTCCTTGTTATATGTTGGAGAATCTTTTGGGTATATGACCAGGAGTGGTACAGCTGTTGGATGGGCTGAAGATTTTTATTTTGAACAAGAGAGGAGGTCATTTTAACCTATCAGCATAGTGCTGGTATAATTAAACAGCATTTTACAGTACTACTTGTATTATTATTTGGAGAATAGTCAATAATATTAATAGTCTACTAGCTGTTTACACTGTTCAATATTTACCAACTTTGAATTAGATAATGTATTCTACAGTCATAATTTCTTTACTGGTCCTCATTAAAATACAATATCATATTCTGCAGCATCCCATGTTGTTTGGTTCTAGCCTCATCTAATGCTACTCATTGCATTTGTCAACATGTGACAGCTGTACTAATATTTCTTTTTCAGGAGATCAAATACATCAGAAATACTTCATCTGGACCTTTTATTTATCTAGAGTGGCATTACCTACTTGCATTTCCTTATTAAATTTCATAATTTTCTGAAGACTCAGTTTATAAGGTACATGCTCAGGAAGGCTTTCCCTGAACAGCAAATGGAATTGAATTTCCTGTTGTAATTGGTTAGTACTGGTCTTCCCTTCAGAAATGAAAACTCTAAAAGAATAGCAATTATGCCTGATTGTTTTCCTCCCACATGGTTGCAATAACTTTTTTAGTCATGGAAAGCAACCCAAAGCATTTATCTTTCATCAAGCTATTGATTTGCAGACATGGCCTGATAAAGAAAAAAAAAATGTTGTTTATCATATAAGTAATCATAGGAGATATCATTCAACGTTGCTAACAGTCATGATTTACTTGTCAATAACATTCTGATATAATTTGTAACCAGTCTTTATGTTTTACGTAAAACAGGCATTTAGAAAAACCAGCTATATGAGGAAGGATCATTTTAACCCTCATGTGTAACACTCCACACTTGTTTTGCTTTTTTAATAGACTTTAACTTTTAGAGCAATTTCTTGCTTTTGAAAGGCATTTTCCCATAGCGTGGTGATTTTCTTAATATTTTCCACAATGGAGCAAAACTTGTGATCATAGTATGAGGCCAGTTAAATGTTCTTTTGGGTAAATATTGTCCCTGCATGAAACACTTTAGTAGTGCTGAGAATAAGTTTTCATTTTATGGATGTAAGGAAAAAAATAAAATTTGTACAGTTCACAAATGATGGAGAAATTAGCAACAACATCAATATTTTATATTCTGGACAAGGTTTTGAAAATGTAAGTGTCCTGAGTCTTTCAGATGCTGACACTTGAGTCTCGACTTAATTATGTTTACCTGTGGAGAGGCAGTTCACAACTTTGTGGAAATTGGATGCGATGCTGTTGGGGGTTATTCTGTTTTGGTACAGATTTTTAGAATGATTACTCTAAACAATTTTTGAATCAATAAGTAATTATGATGGGTCTCTCCAATCAAATAAGTATTGACTTAGAAGAAGGCATATATGCCTTTCTCCTCCTTTAGAAAGAGAATGCAATGATTGTTATTTGTTGTGATTTAACACTAAATAAACCTGTATTTTTTGTTGTTGTTGTTAAATAAAGTAATATATGTTTAAAAGAGCTGCGCACTATCTTTATATGTTTGTCATGGGGTAACAGCAGGCCATTATGTCTGTTTTTCTACCTAGTGTTTTCATATCAGTTTGCAGGAGATATACTCAGAGAATATAGTAGTGTGTTTATTTGAAACATTAATATTAAGCCTGACAGCATTATCTCTACTTTTTATAACTCTACAAAATTGGTTTATAGTGATACAATTAGTAATGTTAAACCTAGGTATTATATTGAGTAGTACTGATTGTTCCCCAGTAAAGTGAACTTTATAGTGACATAAAGGGACAATATTTGTGCCACGATGCTTTATGGCATCAAGTAGCTGCACTGTAGGACAATAGCAGTTACACAAGCTGCTTTTATCTCAGTTAATCTCTGTGCTCAAAGTACATTTTAAATTTGCATTTCTAGAACACAAGAATATGGTTTGAACACTTAAGAGCTTTTCCAGTTTTTCAATTCTCACAATTACTGGTATAATATACTTGATTCTTTTGAACTCTACAGGTATTCAATCCTCACATTAATATGTTACAAATTAACTGCTTATCTCATTTATATATTTTCAATATAACTATCAGTTTTGGAGAGGTTTTACCTTTATTTTAATTAAATTTAATTAAACATGAGTTACATCTGAACTCATAGATTGTTATAATATTTAAAATATTGGAAGCTAAAATATAATGATTTAAATTGAATTGTATTAATAGCATGAAAATATGGACTAAATAAGAAAATAATTTTCTGTTTTTCATTTACATAGTCCAGGATATATAAAGATAAAGTCAGTATTCAACCAAAATACCTCTGGTACAGCATGTGGAAGATATGTGTTGAATATAGCAGTCTAGGCAGCAAATCCATTGACATGTGTCTTCTATGATGTAGTGTTGTCCAGGATAGCCTTCACTGTCTTTTCACTGATGGTGTGCTTTAACTGTAACATAGGGTTATAGAATGCTTGCAGATGCCAAATTGAAATGACATGTTTGGCATAAAAACAATAAATATTTCTTCTGATAACACACTGGATCACAATAGTCACATGTCATGTCCAGCAGCATGCATTAGAAAAGGAGATTATTTCTCTGAATTCCTGAGAGAGGGTTAAAAATGCTGCTTTACCAGAAATGTCAAACAGGCTTGGTGGAATTGGCCCAGAATCCAGTTACTCCAGAGAATGAGGCAGGTAGAATGATCACAAGTTCATAGTCTACCCAGATGGTATCCACCCAACTTGGACAAATTATGTCAAACTTATCAAAACCATATTATGGGAAACAAACAAAGAAACCATCTTCAAAAAATGATGCTGGTCTAACTGGATGAATGCAAGTAGATCTATGTTTGTCACCATAAACAAAACTCAAGTCCAAGAGAATAGAAAACTTCAACATAAAACTGGATACACTGAATCAGAAGAGAAAGTAGGGCACTGCCTTGAACACAATAGCATAGGAGACAACTTCTAGAACAGAACACCAATAGCTCAGGTACTAAGATCAACAATTAATAAATGGGACTTCAGAAAACTGAAAACCTCTGTAAGGCAAAGGACACTATTAACAGCACAAAAGTACTGCCTCCAGAATTAAAAAAAGATCTGGCCCAACCATACATCTGACAGAGGACTAATATCCAAAATAATAAAGAACTCAACAAATTAGACAGAAGACACTAAATCATCCAATTAAAATAAGATATAGAGATAAACAGATAATTCCCAATAGTGGAATGTCTATTGGCCAAGAAGGACTTAAATGTTCAATGCCATTAGTCATCAAACAAATGGAAATCAAATGACTCTGAAAATCCATGTTACATTCCTCAGATTGTCTAAGATTCTGAGTCTAAATGGCTAAACTCAAGTGACAGCACATGCTGCTGAGGATGTACATCAAGGAAAACTCTCTTCCATTGCTGGCAGGATTGCGAACTTGCACACACTCACTTTGGAAATCAATTCAGCAGTTTCTTATAATATTGGGAATAATTCTACCTTAATACTCACTTATATCACTCCTGGGCATATACCCAAAAGATGCTCTACCATTACCCAAGGACATGTGCAAAGCTATGTTCATAGTAGCTTTATTTGTAATAGCTAGATAATGAAAACCACCTAGATATCCCTCAACTGATGAATGGATCAGGAAAATGTGGTATATTTACAGAATGGCATACTACTCAGCTATTACACACAAAGACATCGTGAATTTTGCAGCCAAATTTATATAACTAGGAAATGTTTTACTAGGTGAGGTAACCCAGACCCCAAAACAATCATGGTATGTGCTACTTACAAGTGGATATTAGCCATAACAACACTATTCCATCCTTCAATCTACAGACACAAAGAAGCCAAGTAATGAGAAGGGCCCAATGAGCATGCTTGGATCTCACTCAGAAGGGAAAATAAAATGGACACCAGAGGTATTAAATAATGGAAGGGGATAAAGTGGGAGATGAGTAAGCTAGGGGAAATATGGTGGGGGAAAGAGAGAGAGGAAGTTCTAGGGGAGAGAATGGATTTCGGTGGGGAAGCATCTCTGGAAGGACACAGAGACTTAGAGGAGAAGGGACCGTGGTTGTCCACAGGACTAACTTTGCTGAGAATCCTAGCAGCTCGAGCTATGGAGCCTGAAATGGCCAAGCTGGATTTCCTGTCAAAGGGAGGGGACACTAAGCTACCCAAAAAACTTTGACCCAAAATTTGTCCTGCCTAGAAAATGTGCAGAGATGATGAAATGAAGCAGAGATTGAAGAAATGACCAACCAATGGATGGCCCAAGTTGAGACTCATCCAGTTGGGGGAGAGCCAACCCCTGACACTATTAATGGCAATCTGCTATGATTTCAGACAGAAGCCTAGGATAACTGTATTCTCAGAGGCTTCATCCAGTAGCGGATGGAAACAGAACCAGAGGACCACAGCCAAACATAAAGTGAAGCTCTGAGAATTTTGTGAAACAGACAGGGGAAGGATTAAGGGAGCTTGATGTAACTTCCTGGTAAAGAATAACACAAAAAGAACTACAAAGTCAACTATCCTGTGCCCATGGGGGCTCACAAACACTAAACCACCAACCAAAAAGCCTGCAAGGACCGGGGCTAGGCTCCTAAACATTTGTAGCAGATGGGCAGCTTGATCTTCACATGGGTCCCCTAACAATTAGATTAGGGACTGTTCCTAGCTCTGCCGCCTGCCTTTGGATCCCCTTTCCAAAGCTGGACTGCCTTATCTGCCCACAATGGGAGAGGGTACACTTAGTCCTGTTGTTACTTGATTTACTGTGACAGATTGATACAAATGTGGAGCTTTTCATTTTCTGAGGAGAAAGGGTAAAGGATATGGGGGGAGGGTTGTGTGAGGATAGGACTGGGAGGAGAGAAAGTAGGTGGCTGTGATCAGGAAATAAAATTAATAAATAAAGAAATTAAAAGTAGGTTAAAAACAAAAACAAACAAACAAACAAACAAACAAAAACTAGCAGTGCAGTTGAGGTGTAAAATGCCAATCTACCTTATAGTGAGACTGGTCAAACCACTACAAAAACAGTTTTAAAACGGAAACATTAGTGTCTGTTGCACCATTTAAATGTATTTATATCCATTAATTCTTAGTTATACTAATTACAAACTCAACAAGTTAAAAAAAAGTTCTCTTTGCAAATTGAGCTGGTTTCTCAATTTTTTGTCATAATCATATCAAGTTATTAGTACTTTATGTCTAGTAAGCTTGCACAGGTGATAAAAAGGCCTATCGATGCAAAAGGGATTAACCTAAGTTCCCAATGTTGTAAGAATAAACAGGCTCTAGAAGGTAATCCACTGATTTATGCAGTGTGACTTGACATGTGCTGTATATTCCACACATGCAACATACACATACAATCATGTGAAATAAATGTTAATGCAATATGATTTATCAAATGAAGCAAGCATCTTAGCAAATAATTGATTTACCATAAAACTATCCAAGGTAAGTAATGAAATGTAACTAGAACACACAGATTAACTATGAGATCCAAACTCTTGTCCTGGAGTGCAGCTCTCTGATACAAATATTACAAGCATCGGACACATCGTAGTGATCACAATAAATTATTTTAAAATGATATCTCCTATCTATCTATCTATCTATCTATCTATCTATCTATCTATCTATCTATCTATCATCTATTTATCATCTGTCTAATCTATCTCTCCCTCCATCCTTTTTCCCGTGTTTGTGTGTGTGTGTGTGTGTGTGTGTGTGTGTGTGTGTGTGTAATCCTGTGTGGTTCACACACAAGACTGTATAAATGCTAGGGAAATGAGGATCATAAAAATAAATTGTACAACTCTGTGTTGAGAGTTTCCTTCTATATTTTCACAACACTAATAATTAGAATCATTTTCATATTTTTGTTTGAGACTAATTATTTATGGTGCTGATAGTGAGGATATCTTGTCAATGATTTAAAAACTAAATAGACGCTGATCTGTACTAGAATAGTTTTAGCAAGAACAATATGTATGTAAAATTAAATGTATTGGTAAGCATCAGAAAAACTCCTATGCAATAACAGAAGGACATTTGATAACAGTACCACTACTCTAATGAGAAATCTATATATGTTCAGCACATGTAGTATCTGAACAGGATCAGACAATAGTCTTTGACAGTTACAGAAATAGGTATTGCTTTGATTCTGCAAACAAGCTCATTCATCCGTGTCATTATTTAAATCTTATACTGGGTGGCTGTTATCAATAGGGAGAATACATAATTCTATGCCTGGTTGGTAGAAAAGGTATCTTACTTCTATGAAATATGAATCGTTTTCTTTGTTATTATTTATAATGACTAATGCAATGCCTAGCATGCCTTTATGTTAATCTCATCTGAGGAATGCTTGACCTATGAATCAATTTATTCAAGTTGTACAAAGTGTTCTGCATGTTCATTAGGATTTGGATATACTCCTGAATGTATACCTTTGTGAGTTTTTCATGTGATAATCTTTATTTTACTCAAATTAATTTTTTATTACCTTCCTTGTTTTGTTAGCTAAAACTTCTACAATGAATACCGGTGTCTTAAAGAGCAAAATCTATTAATAAGTGTGTGCTGAATTCCTGGCACTAGCTCTAAGTCATATGACTTGCTTAGAGGATGTAAAAGTGTTTCTGTATTATATATTATTTTTAATAGATTCTCTTTTATATAGTTTAAACTAAAAATAGTAATTGATTTATTTCATAGATATGTTTATTCTCATTTAAATAAATTAAGTACTTTGTTATATGAAAATTATTTTAAGGTGCAGCTTACATTCTACTTTCAGTGGAAATTTCTCTTTCATTCCTTGTTTATTCAATTCTGGATTATGTGCTGATTTTCTCAAAGAACCAGTTCCTGGTTTTGTTAATTCTTTGTATAGTTCTTTTTGTTTCTACTTGGTTGCTTTCAGCCTTGAGTTTGATTATTTCCTGACTTCTATTCCTCCTGGGTGTATTCGCTTCTTTTTGTTATAGACCTTTCAGGCATGCTGTGAAACTGCTAGCTTATGCTCCCTCCAGTTCCTTTTTGGAGGCACTCAGAGCTGTGGGTTTTCCTCTTAGCACTGCTTTCATTGTGCCCCATAAGTTTGGGTATGTTATGGCTTGATTTTTATTAAACACTAAAAAGTCTTTAATGTCTTTCTTTACTTCTTCCTTGACCAAGTTACCATTGAGTAGAGAGAGCACTGTTCAGTTTCCATGTGTATGTGGGCTTTTCCTTGTTTTGTTGCTCTTGAAGACCAGCCTTAATCCATAATGATCTGAGAGAAGGCATGGGAATATTTGAATCTTCTTATATCTGTTGAGGTTTGATTTGTGACCAATTATAGGGTCAATTTTGAAGAAGATACCACGAGGTACTGAGAAGGAGGTATATTCTTTTCATTTAGGATGAAATGTTCTATAGATATATGTTACATCCATTTGTTCCATAATTTCTGTTAGTTTCACTGTGTCCCTCTTTAGTTTGTGTTTTCCTGATTTGTCTATTGATGATAATGGGATGTTGAAATCCCCCAGAATTATTGTATGAGGTGCAATGTGTGCTTTGAGCTTTAGTAAAGTTTCTTTTATTAATGTGGGTACCCTTGCATTTGGAGCATAAATGTTTAGAATTGAGAAGTCTTGGTAGATTTTTCCTTTGATGAGTATGAAGTGTACTTCCTTAACTTTTTTTGATGATTTTTGGTTGAAAGTTGATTTTATCTGCTATTAGAATGGCTACTCCCACTTGTTTCTTGGGACCATTTATTTGGAAAATTGTTTTTCAGCCATTTACTCTGAGGTAGTGTTTGTCTTTGACACTGAGGTTCATTTCCTATGTACAACAAACTACTGGGTCCTGTCTATGCATCCAGTCTGTAAGTCTTTTTCTTTTTATTGGGGAATTGAGTCCATTAATGTTAAGAAATATTAAGGAATAGTGATTGCTGCTTACTGTTATTTTTATGTTATTTTTATGTTTGTGTGGTTATTTTCTTTTTGGGTTTGTTGAAAGAAGATTATATTCATTTACATTCATGCTTTTTTTTTTTTTTTTAGGGTGTAGTTTCCCTCCTTGTGTTGGAGTTTTCCATCTATGATCCTTTGTGGGGCTGGATTTGTGGAATGATATTGTGTGAATTTATTTTTGTCATGACCTATCTTAGATTCTCTGTCTATGGTAATTGAGAGCTTTACTGGGTATAATAGCCTGAGCTGGCATTTTTGTTCTCTTAGGGTCTGTACAACCTCTGCCCAGAACCTTCTAGCTTTCAAAGTCTCTGGTAAGAAGTCTGGTGTAATTCTGATAGATCTGTCTTTATATGTTACTTGACCTTTTTCCCTTACTGTTTAATATTCTTTCTTAGTTTAGTGAGTTTGGGGTTTTGATTATTATGTGATGGGAGGAATTTCTTTTCTGGTCCAACCTATTTGGAATTCTATAGACTACTTGTATGTTCATAGGAATCTCATTCTTTAGGTTATGGAAGTTTTCTTCTATAATTTTGTTGAAGATATTTACTGGCCCTTTAAGTTAGGAATCTTCACTCTCTTCTATACCGATTTTCCTTTGGAATCTTCAATCTCTTCTATACCTATTTTCCTTTGGTTTGGTCTTCTCATTGTGTCCTGGATTCCTGGATGTTTTGGGTTAGGAGCCTTTTGCATTTTGCATTTTCTTTGACTCTTGTGTCAATGTTTTCTCTGGTTTCTTAGCACCAGAGAATCTCTCTTTTATCTCTTGTATTCTGTTTGTGAGGTTTGAATCTTTGACTCCTGGTCTCTTTCCTAGGTTTTCCAACTCTAATGTCTCCTTTTTTGTAATTTCCTAATAGTTTCTCTTTCTACTTTTAGCTCCTGGATGGTTTTGTTCAGTTCCTTCAGCTATTTGGTTGTGTTTACTTATGATTCTTTAAGGGATTTTTGTGTTTCCTCTTGGTCTTCTACCTCTTAACCTTGTATTCTCTCATATTTCTTTAAGGCAGTTAGGAAATCTTTCCTCTGGTTTTCATATTATTCTTTTTCAGTTTTGGTATGATTTGGCCACTATACTTGTCAATAATGTTGAATAATATTCTTTGTTGGGTTTTGCTTGATTTTTCTCATGACTAGTTTGGTATTATGACTACGGAGAAGAAAATTTAAAAAAAAAGATGAAAAAATCTATTTTGATTACATCACAGTAAACAGGATCTACTGTGGTGGGAGTTGACAAAGGAGATGGAAAATATTGAGGCCAAATTCCTCCAGTGGAAAGTAATTTATCGTGACCCTTAGATGAGACTAAAGCTCATTTGCAGGGAGTTTGGAGAGTTACTGATATCTCTCATGACTTAGAACAGTTAAAGGCAACAATTTCAGATATTAGCAAAAGCCATTTGGACACTTGGAACATTGATGAACTGACTAGAGATTTGAAAAACAACCTAAGTGCACTAAACCCCCTAAATTGGGTTCAATATATAATCCTACTTGCTATTATTATTGACATTATTTTCTTGGTAATTATTATATTTCCACTCATCTTTAGAGTTCTTCTGACGTCTGTGTCTGCGATACAGTGAGACATTCTGNAACTTCGGCTGAAAAATAAAAAATTTAGAAGGAAATGCCATGCCCACTCTAGTGGTGATTCACAACAGGCCTGAAAACCTGGAAGGAGTCCTGACAAAAAGAATCTCAAGGAGATTCAGCCTCCTATAGTCCTGGCATTTTCAATAATCTATATACACGAACCCTATCCGCATGCTAGTATGATATATGCTCTTTCAATATTATTAATGCCTTTAAAGATTAAACTTTTACCATAGATAAAATTCCCTTAAAGCCAGTGTTCCAAAGTCCTGATAATTCCTTAAAGCCAGGAGCTCANAATTCAGCAATAAGGTTACCTGTTCATTAACATTCTAATTCACTTCTAGTAAAGACTGGTGAAGCCGATTAAGAATCACAAAGAACAGAGCCAAGCCCAGGGCAAAGCCTAGAGTAGTACACCTGTGGAAGTATTTACCAAGGCCTAGGAAATAGGGGGGATGTGGTATTGAGATCTGCCAGAGCAGAAACCCCCAAAACAGGTTTTTCTGCTAGGCCCAAAGGGACAGCATAATGGAGAAATTATTGGGGGCCCCTGACATTGGGGTTCAACTATTGACTAGCCTTGCACCTGGCTTCCTCCTCAAGCTGCNTGGTCCCACCTCCTGGTCTTTTGTCCTTTGTCTTGTGTCATTGTAACTGCGGATGTATCCTGCCCCGCTTTTCTTTGTTCTGTATTAAAGAGTTGATGCTCATTTTGATCAATACATTCAGTTTTACACCCTCTCCCTGTGGACTGTCTGTCACTCATCCACTGAATCCTTGCTCACCTGCAACCAAGTGACCCGTTCCCCACAGATCAGGGACCCAAAGTGAGGTCCAGTCTGTAGCACTTCCTTTTCCATTTTTTGTTATCCCTATTATATATCTATTTATCAATTTGTTATGTATCATTGATCTAACCATGTATTTATATATCATGTCTATGCATCTACCATTTATCAGCTACCTTTTAATTATCATGTTCCACATATTACTGCTTAATATCCTTGCATTTTTTTCTTTTGAACAAACACTATGTTTATGGGAACTAACACAGAGATGCACAACTAGACAATGTTCAGAAAATGAAAAATTTTGAAACACTCAGTCTTAATTGGGATGCCTTCATCAAACCCTGCCCTTATTTCTTAGAGGAAGAAGAGGCAGAAAGATTGAAAGAACCAGAGGGGGTAGGTGGCTCTAAGGATTTTTTTTTCCCCAGACACAACAGGACTGATGCACATATGACCTCATAGAGACTACGGCAACAGAAAGAGGGCCGCACAGATTTGCATCATATAGGGTTCCAGTGTTCAGAGGAGAAAGTGACCACTTGTTCCCATTTCTAACCAAACTGCTACCTGCAATGGCATCTCACTGGGTATATATATATTACACTTAAATGTAGGTTCTGGGCCAGAACAAAATAGGAAACAGAAAAGAAACTCAATGGTACTTTTGTTTTCTATGCAGTTTTGCTGGTGTTTATTTGTTTTATTTTGTCTTACTCTTTTGTCTTTACTTGTATATTATGAATTTTAACTGTGTGTAAATGTGTATCTGTCACTGTATATGGTCCTTGGTTTTCTTTTTGTTTTGTTTTATAATTCTGATTTCTTTGTTTGTATAGCTATTTGTTTTCTGAGAAAAGAGAAAAAGAAAGGGGGTAGAGATAGGTTGGTGGGGAAATGGGGAGAATCTGGTAGGAATGGGGGAGGGGAAGTGTGACTAGAGTACACTGTATGAAGGTACAGTTTTTGTTTTTTGTTTTTGGTTTTTTTGTCTTTTGGTTTTTTACAAAATAAGAATCAAATCTCCAGAGAGTTTATAGTTTATCTGGAATATACAAGGATCAGGGCTTAAAGATGCTACCAAAATTATACTCTATGTTAAAGGACGGAAGTTTGGCTCCCAGACTTTAATATGGTGCTTATATGGAATTTCTGATTCAGCAGCATCTCACTCATTGCATATCAGGAGTTATAAAAATGTAAACTGCTTCAAAAACACTTGTATTAGATAAATTCATTGGAAATCCTGATTTCTCAGGGTATTGGGAAATTATGTGCCTGCATTTGCGTGGTATGGAACAAAAAAAGCCTTTGGACCTGAAGCAGTGATTGTCATATGCTCATATAACACTCACATACAGGTTACCATTGAGATTTTCAGAAGGAAAGCTGATCAGGCATGTGATAGCTCAGATGCACAGGTAGTCTATCTTCAGAGAAATCTCACAGGAGGAATGATCAAGATCTTTTCAGCCATCATTGTGCTGTTTTGTGTTTCAGATGTTGAATGTGGAACTGTAAGATTAAATGCTTTCACAAATGGTCCAATTTTGGATTAGTACATATTCTCATTTTAATGGCCCTGATCTATTTTTTCAAAAGAGGCAATATTTATATTTTGCCCTGCAGTTTGTGAACATGCAATTTTGCTTCTGGTTTTTATATGATTTAACATCTAAGAGGTTGCCTTGAACTGCAGAATGGTCTTTAACTTCAATTTTGATCAAGCAGGCTTTGGGAGATAGAATAACAGAGTTTCATCATAGTTGGTCCTAAACCTTCAGTTGTACAAAGAAAGTTCGGATTGTATTTGAAATATCCACCAATGTCTTACCTATTAAAGTCTAAGTAATTAACCTGTGGTTCTGTGCCTTTGCAAACTTTAGGACATAATACTCTCTGAAAAGTGATTGGTCACATTGAAATGGACTCTTGGAAGGGATATTATGATCTCCCCACCCTCTGTTTTTCTCCACTGTAAAGTGGACAGGCATGCTAAATCATGTTTATTTTTAATGATGTATTTCTTTGTCACAGATACTCGTTCAAAGCACTGATGATTCTGAGCTAGAACACATAAAATTGAGAGGCAAAAGATTTCTCTTTTCTTTATAAGACAATCAGCCATTTCACTATATAAGTAGAGACCTGACTAACAAATTTGTTTGTTTTAGTTTATGCCTACATCTCCATATTAGCATTACCCTAAAGAAGTTGCTTAAAGTTTTCAAAATAAGAGTCTATGAAGGAAAAGAAATAATGAAAGGTCTATGAGAATACAGTAGCAATTATATCACTTCATCCTAGATCACACAGAGTACTATTAAATATCAGATATAATTGTAAAATATATTGCTTTTAAGACTCCAAGAGAAACATTTTAAAAAAACATGTCACTTGTTTTGGCATGAAAAGAGCCCAAATTATGTACTGACAAGACAAATCTTAGAACAGTATTTTTCTTTTGACAGTTTAAAAATATTGAAAGTTTACTATGGAACATATTAATAATTACAAAATTAAGACTATGAGTTTAAAAATTCAAATTTCTAACAAGCATTCTGAAACTTAGCCTCTTCAACAAAAAAAGATTTTTTTTTATAACAACTGCAATTCAAGTCAGTAACTGGATAAAACATGACTTTCCAGAATGAATAAAACTATAATACAGCTATGAGTTTATTCCTGAAACTGTTAAGAACTCAAAAATACAAAAGACATCAAAGTATTGATGTTGATTATTTAGCAAATACAAATACTGTAATTACAAATGGAATGCTGAGCAAGAAGTCAGAGGAAAAATTAGCCCCAATAACAGGGGTGGGGGGAAAGAAACTCATAAAGAAGTGTTTTGTTTGTGACTAGTGGGAAAACGAGCTTAAATTTATATTGGGGAATTTTTGTTTGATGTAGAAATAGTATCTTCATGTTAAACATTTTAAGTGACTTTTACTAAAGTTTTTTTTTTTTTTTTTTTTTTTTTTTTTTTTTTTTTTTANAAAAAAAAACCCTTTACTAAAAACTACAGAATTATTTAGGAAACAGTATTCATGGGTCATTACATATTGGTTTCCTCACTATTGAACTATTTTTTAAATTATGTAAGTATGTTAACACACTGCTTTGCTTCAGGAGATGTAAATACAAAATTGAAAATCATGCATTATAACTTATTTTGCTTTTCTTATAAAGCTTCAATGTATATAACATTTTTTTTAATTTTGTATTCTCTTAGTTAACAGTAAATCATAAAGAATTATTATCATTGCACCTTGCTATTTTAAATTCATGATGCTCTATTCAATAAAATAATAAGCAAACTTGAGAACTTAATTAGTGTTTTCACTTGTCTATTTGTACTAATTTCTAAATTTTAAGTACATTATGATATTTCTTTGGGTCATTAGACATAGTTTTATATATAGTTTAATAAGAAAATTGATGGAACAACTTAGTTAAACAAAATGTCTACTTATCAAGAGGCACAAAATTATATAGTCAAGAGACAGGATTATAAACATTAAATTGTCTGAAGAAAAAGAAATTGAAAAGCATATGTTAGCCTTTGTCTCTCAGCACAATGTTATCTGTGAAAATTATTATTTCACTAGTTCAAAACTATATTCATCCTCTGCCATATGTTGATTCAGAAAGAGTAGCATTCATACCATTTTATGTGAAACTTTAATATCTACTTTGTGTCATAAACTTTAAAAAAAGTAATTTTCTCATTTTTCACTTATTTATTTTTTATTTCTTTACACTAAATATTTTATTCCCTCCCCCTGCCACTCTCCAACTTTTCCATATCTTTAACCTCCTTCCCAGCTCCCTCTCTTCACATGGATTTCCCCACCCTCCCACTGGACCTGACCTCTACATTCCCTGGGGCCTCCAGTTTCCGGAGGGTTAGGTACATCATGTCTGAATGAACACAGACCAGGCAGTCCTCTACTGTATGTGTGTTGGGGGCCTCATATCAGCTGGTGTATGCTGCCTGCTTGGTGGTTCAGTGTTTGAGAGGTATCAGGGGTCCAGATTAATTGAGACTGTGGATCCTCCTACAGGGTTGCCCTTCTTCTCAGCTTCTTTCATCCTTCCCTAGTTCAACAACAGGGTTCAGCTGCTTCTGTCCATTGGTTTCGTACACATATCTGCATCTGACTCTTTCAGCTGCTTGTTGGGTCTTCCAGAGTGCAGTCATGCCAGGTCCCTTTTTGTGAATGCTCCATGGCCTCTGTAATAGGGTCAGGCCTTGGGACCTCTCCTTGAGCTAGATCCCACTTTGGGCCTGTCACTGGACCTTCTTTTCCTCAAGCTCCTCTCCATTTCCATCCCTGTAATTCGTTCAGACAGGAACAATTATGGGTCAGAGTTGTGACTGTGGGATGGCCCCCCTTTTCCCTCATTTGATGTCTTGTCTTCCTGCTGGAGGTGGGTTCTATAAGTTCCCTCTCCCTACTGTCAGGCATTTCACTTAAGGTCCTTCCCTTTGAATTCTGAGAGTCTCTCACCTCCCTCTGGTGCATTCTGGAGGGTTCCCCCAACGACTTCCTATCTCCCAAGGTTTCCTGTTTCCATTCTTTCTGCTGACACTCAGGGCTTCAGTTCTTTTCCTTCACCCAATACCAGATCAGGTTTCCTTCTCCCCTCCCCACACCCTCCCCCAAGTCCCCACCCCAACTACTTCCTCCCCTCCCTCCTCCACTTTTCCTCCCAGGTTCCTTCCTCCCTCCCCACTTGTGATTGCTTTTGCTCCCTCCCAGCTATCAGAAAATGAAGGATGATGGCAAAATAATTCTTTTTAAGAGTCCGTACTCCTTTGCTTTTAACCTATCTACACACGTATTAAAAAATCTAAGTATTTTCAAATAACATTCAAATGCCTCTTAGTAAAATGCATTGTATACATGGAACTATAAAAGAGTACACACATGGCTCCAGCTGGATATGTAGCAGAGGATAGCTTTATTGAGAATCACTGGGGGTGGGGGTTGGGGGTGGGGGATGGGGGAGCAACCTCATAGAGAGATGCAGAGGGAGAGGGGGAAAAGGGGTTGCAGATGGGAAACTGGAAGGGAGATAACATTTGAAATATAAATAAGTAAAATATCCAATAAAAAGTTAAAAAATAAAGTCCTACCTACTATAATGAGAGAAATTATAGGTGATCCAAATACTCTTTCATTGACGAAAGTAAACAGTTATTCCAAGAAAAGAATTGTGGGAAATTAACATGTAAAATGGGAAATTAAGAAAGATAAGTCATATAAGGCCCCCTACTTGGATCTTCCTCCCCTAGCTGAACTGCCTGCTCAGGCTTCAGTTGGAGAGGACAAATTTACTCCTGCCGAGGTAGGGAGTGGTCTGGTACCCAAGGAGGTCTTCCCTTTCTCTGAGGAAAAGAGGCAATGAGCAGAGAGGAGAGGAGTGAGGACTGGATATAAAGTAAATAAATAAATTCATGAAAAAATAATGTGTATAATGAATGTGATTAAAATAGAAAATGGTAATATTATCTCTAGACAACATATAGTGTGATCCTTGTTAATAGGATTCCCTGATTTCTTAGAAAGTTTGTCTTTAATAAATTGGAAAGGTGCTGTTTTGTGTTTAATTTTGTATCCTACTAGTTTATTTTATGTGCTATCGGTTGTAGGAGATTTTTCTCCTGGGATTTCTGATCACCTCCAAGGGCTTGGTTCACTTCTCCAGCCATGCCCTTTGTAGCACACATGTCATCTAGGCTATAGCAGCCTGTACTCCACTGCTGCTGCTGTTCTTGATGGTCATCTCATGATACTGGCATCTCCAAAATACTGCAGTCTTCAACGTAATTAGGCTTCACCAATAGCCTATCATAGGCTCTCTTCATGGTGCCAAGTCTCAACTCCTATACATGACCCCTTCAGTACTGGGCCATCAATTGCAAAGGAGGCTGTGCCTTCACCAATGACTTTCCATGGCCTCTCACAGTGCTTCAATGGCCTCAGCTGCTCTGCATGACCCCTTCATGCCTTCAAAACCAGTACCACCTGGGTAACTCTTACACATTACCAAATCCAGTCACAGCACAAGGTACATCCTTAGCTATCTCTGGAGCACAGCTTCTGTGCTCTCAGAAAACACTTCTTAGAAGATGTCACCTCAATGATTTTGGTCTCTTCTCAATCACTGCTAATTTCTTAGCTCCAGCTAGCCAGCATCAATAGTCCCAGTAAGAAAAAGGTTTCACTTTAGTGGTTCTGGAATCTNNTTANTCACAGCTGATACTTCAGCCCCACCTAACCAGAACCACAGAATCTTCACAATTCAAAATAGCAATGGCCCGGAAAAGAGTCTTTAATTTTCCCTCTGAAATTACACAAGCCATACCTCCATCTTCTGCACTGTTCTCAACATTATCTTCCAAGCTCCTACACAACATTCAACAGAGCTCTTAACATCAAATGGATCTTTTGGCCCAAAGTTCCAAAGTCCTTCCACAGTCCTCCACAAAACATGGTCAGGTTGTCACAGCGATAGCCCACTATGCTGGTACCAATTTGTCTTAGTCAGGGTTTCTATTCCTGCACAAACATCATGACTAAGAAGCAAGTTGGGGAGGAAAGGGTTTATTCAGCTTACATTTCCATACTGCTGTTGATCACCAAAGGATGCAGGACTGGAACTCAAGCAGGTCAGGGAGCAGGAGCTGATGCAGAAGCCATGGAGGGATGTTCTTTACTGGCTTGCCTCCACTGGCTTGCTAAGCCTGCTCTCTTATAGAACCAAGACTACCAGCCACAAGGGGAACTCCCACCTTGATCACTAATTGAGAATATGCCTTGCAGCTGGATCTCATGGAGGCATTTCACCAACTGAAGCTCCTTTCTCTGTGATAACTGCAGCTGTGTCAAGTTGACACAAAACCAGCCAATACAGATATTTACATTATGTTTCACCACAGTAGAAAAATTACAGTTATGAAGTATCAAAAAATAATTTTATTTTTTATTTTATTTTATACTTTTGAGAAGTCACCCCAACATGAGGAACCGTATTAAAGGTTTGCACTGAATTAGAGCATAACTTCTAGCTTGGTTAGCTTTTGTCTCATAATTGTTTCAAGGATATTGACTTCCTGACTTGAATTTGAACATCTTCTTTACTTTTTTCTATTTTATGGAATAATTTTACAAATATTGGTGGTAATAGTTCTTTGATGTATGGGAGAATATTTAGGTGAATCCATCTGGATGTCTGCTTATTTTAACTGAGATTTTTTTTTAAATTTTCTTTGTTTACATTTCAAATGCTATCCCAAAAGTTCCCTATACCCCCCGCCCCATCTCCCCTACCCACCCACTCCCACTACTTGGCCCAGGCCTTCCCTTGTGCTGGGACATATAAAGTTTGCAAGACCAAGGGGCCTCTNTTCNCAGTGATGGCCGATTAGGCCATCTTCTGCTACATATGCAGCTAGAGACACAAGCTCAGGGGGTACTGGTTAGTTCATATTGTTGTTCCACCTACAGGGTTGCAGCCCCCTTCAGTTCCTTGGGTATTTTCTCTAGCTCCTCCGTTGGGGACCCTGTGTTCCATCCAATACCTGGCTGTGAGCATCCACTTCGGTGTTTGCCAGGCACTGGCATAGCCTCACAAGAGGTCAAAATATCAGGGTCCCTTCAGCAGAATCTTGCTGGCATGAGCATTAGTATCTAGGTTTGGTGGCTGATGATGGGATGGATTCCCGAATGAGGTAGTAACTGAGATATTTTTAATCATTGAATTTTCTCTCTGTTGTTATATGCACATTCAAATTATTCAGTTAATCATGCTTTTTTATTTTATGTGTATGAACATTTAGTTGAGTATATGCATGTGTACTATGCACATGCCCAGTACCCTTCCTGGACAGAATAGATAGAATCCCTAAAACTTGAGATGCAGACAGATATGAGCTACCCCGGGGGTGATGGGAACTGAATCTAGAGCCAGAGCTGGTCAGTGGGTGCTTTAATCACTGAACTGTCTCTCCAGCTCTTGTGTTTTTTATCATTTTTTTTTCTCCTCATTAGAGTTCTAGGTTTTTCCAGTTTGTTCATGTGTCTTGCAATAGTGTTTGACTTTGATGGCAAGATTTAGATGTTGGATTTCTGCTGAACATAACATGGGAAATTCCAAAGATTATACACATATCTTTATTACTGCTCTGTAGAGCAAATCTTAACAGTAATATGGTGATATGCAATATATTCCATAAATAACTAGAGTATGGCAGTGATTCTAAATACTAGAATCTTTGCATTTCTCCTATTGCAAGTAATTATATTACTATATCAAACTGTATTTTCCTTAAATGTTTTACCATGGGAGTCTTATGTGGAGTATTTTAAGGCTTCCTTTCAATTAACTATATGCAATTTAATAATGAAAACTTTAAGAGGTTGAGGACAGACAATATTGTTTGAACAATGGTAAAAATTGCCATTTGAAGAAGATAAAAATGTGTTACTCACACTTTTTTCTTACACATTCTCTATTAAGTGGTGCATCTCCAGGATCTTCTAGATTATGAATGTCTTAGTTACTTATCTATTGCTGTCAAGAGATTACACAATCAAGATAAGTTATTTAAGAATGATTTTATTTGGGCTTATGTTTTCAGAGGGTAAAGTGCATGACTATCATAGCTGTGAGCATGGTATCAATAACACAGGCATGACTGGATATGATTGCTTTCCTAGACCATCCCATTCTTCATCTTAATGGTGAAGCTATTACAGTGAAATACTGAAATATTATAGTGGTATCTATACCGGAAGAGTGAGAACTAATTTACTCTTGGGAAGAGCACACTAATTGGTCATTCAAAACCTAATGACCAGGGCTGGTGAGATGGCTCAGTGGGTAAGAGCACCCGACTGCTCTTCCGAAGGTCCAGAGTTCAAATCCCAGCAACCACATGGTGGCTTGTAACCATCTGTAACAAGATCTGATGTCCTCTTCTGGAGTGTCTGAAGACAGCTACAGTGTACTTACATATAATAAATAAATAAATTTAAAAAAAAAAAACAAATGACCAGCCCTAAAATCATATGCATAAAATTAACATTATATGGATAAAATAGATTGTATTGGAGTAGACTAATGAAAACAAGATCAGTTATTAGATGCTACTTTATTGACTTCCATGGTTACTTGTATACTCCTTGTACTGCCTGTTTGCCATGGATGACTGCACTTGTTAGCTAAAATAGTTTGACCTTGAGGAATAGCTGAAACCATGGGTTATTATCTTCAACAATGTGCTGATGAAATGATTGCTTCTGTAAAAATCTTAACTTCTTGTCACCCTTGCCTCATTCTTTTCAGAGTATAAAATGAGAATACAAATTGTACTCAGGTTCAATATATATATATATATATATATATATATATATATATATATATCATATCATATTATATCAACAAAGAAAAGGGTTTCATGAATGTGAAAGTAAGTGGAGGTGGTATAGGGTGTGTGTCAGGATTGTTTGGTAGAATGAAAGCAAGGTAAGAAATGATGTAAAATTATCTTCAGAATTATAAGATACTTTAAAGCCAAATATCTCGACTGCACATTGGAGCACTGTACCAGTAGTTCTTATACAATTTTGTGTTTTCACTATAGAATGAGTTCACATGCCCCCTGAACATAAATACACCTAGTACACAACTTTCTCATTCTTCATGATTCAGTTCTCATTAAGAGAGCTTGGACATTTTTTTAATTAGATATTTTCTTCATTTACATTTAAAATGCTATCCCCAAGCCCCCTATACCCTCCCCCCACCCTGCTCCCTAACCCACCCACTCCCACTTCCTGACCTTGTCATTCCCCTGTTCTGGAGCATAATATTTTTAGTAGATATACTGCTTAAAGCTCTTCAAAATCTCATATCAGCCATTTAAATATGTAACTCAATAGTTCATTTTAAGTTCTTTTAAGACATCTTCATCTATATGTACATAATTTAGTATTTTATATCAATGATAACACGTTGTAAGTGCTTATAATAGATATTTGATGTATTTGCTGTTGGACAAGTTCTATTACCCAATTAGTTCTTTCAAAATATTCTTTTTGTTTAACCTACCATTTTAAAGCACTACCATCTGTTTATTCCCCAAATTCATTTATATTTTGGTTTTAATGAGTAATGTTCCCCATAGGCACATGTAAGTGTAACTTTCTTGGAGGATATGTGTCACTGGGGCAAGCTTTGGGATTCTAAAAGCTCAAGACAGGACAATTGCCACTCTCTCTTCCTGATGCCTGCAGATCCAGATGTAAAAAACTCAGCAATTTCTCCTGCACAATGTGTGCTGTATACTGCCCTGCTTCCTAGCATAGTGATAATGTATCAAAATTTGTAACCTGCAAGCAAGCCCCAGTCAAATGTTTTTCTTTATAAGAGTTGTTGTGGTCATGGTCATATATGGTGTCTTTACTTCATAGCAATGGAAATCCTAACTAAGACAGGGTGTTAATTTGGCAGAGAATATTATTTCTCTGGATCTTGGTATTCTTTAGTTGCCTATAGTTATTTTTATTTTGTAGTATGGCTCCAGGAGATTTCCCCAGTTTAATTTTGGCATGTCTGTTACTGCTATGTTCTGATATTTCTTGTATTGTTTATGCAGGCATATTGTTGAGACATAAAGGGTGAAGTTTTTCAGTCATTTCTGGGGAAAACAATTCCTGGTCCTCTGACTTGTACCAATTTTCTGTCCTCTTTTATGTAATGTTTCCTGAGCTGTGGTTGCAGGAGTTGTGTTACAGATGTGTGAATAATGTCTGAAGAGCCAATGCTCACCTGTTCTGTCAATGTGGACAGTTTGTGATTTTCTGTAATGGTTTCTGTCTGTTACATAGAGAAGATTCTTTGAGCAGGTATGATAGATATATTTCCTTTTGTGTATAAGAGTAAGTATTTAGAATGCAATTAAGAGTGTTACACTTCAGGAAATGGATGGAACTAGAAAATACTATGTTCAAATAATATTCTTATAAGCAGATTCAGAGAGAAAAAAAGCACTAAATGTTCTCTCTCATCTGTAGTTCTTACATTCAGATCTCTAGAGGTAGGTATGTAACCTGGAGTAACAACAAAAGTCAGGAAAGAAAAAGTGACCATTGTAGGGTTGACCTAAAAGGGACCAGTAATATACACGTGACTTAAAGATGGAAATGAGAAAAACAGGTGAGTGGGATTTAACTGGGCAGAATCAGCATGATCAATACAGAAGACAGGAGGAATATGAAATGATGTCTGAGAAATCCATTAGGAGTTATATTATTATTTACCTAAAATTAAATATAATTCTTTATATCTTTATTTCAGAGTGACAAAATCAGAATTTGATAAATGAAAAAGGAGACGAATCTCTTTATAACATAATTGTTACATATTTTATCAGAGAATTTTTAAAAAAGAAATGTTGATCTACATTTAAGCTAAAAATATTCTAAGGGATAAATAATCTATAATGATAAAACAATCACATGCATCTTTGATACATTCAAAATAAGACATACATTATGATCAAGTCATGGTGGCACATACCTATATTTACAGGACTTGGGAAGCAGAGGCAGCAAGATCATGGTGAGTTTGAAGCCACCCTCATCTACATGGTGAGTTCAAGAATACCCAGGGCTATATACAAGTACCCTGTCTAAAATGGAGACATAAATTATGATCTTTACTAAAGAGCAATATCAATTCTACAATAGTCAGGAGATTCCAGAAATCATATGCATTGCAAAGGCAATAACAGAAGCATGGAAGTAATTATTCAATTTAATCAGCAGTTTAAAAATTCCATGGAGTTATTAGAGAGAAATAAAGCATTATTCATGCAAACAGGCAGCAAAGAACAATGGGTTTATTAGAATTGCTTTACTGCAAATATTTTATTAGTAGGAGTTATATCAAATTAGAGAGGAATCTAAAATATTATTTCAAGGGTTAACTGGTAGAAATTGTTCCTGGAAAATGTAAATATACCTTCATGTGCATCAGTTGAAGCATCATGAGGGTAATAATAATTATTTCTGTATTAATAATGCTATACATTTACTGATACTTTATCACATGTTCTTGTGGATGTAATCTACCTTGAAAAATATTTCCTTGAGTCTCTACATTCTAAAAACAATCTTGACATAGAACGGGAAGAAGAAAAAGACATTGAAGTAGACACAAAATTGTGCAGAGCATTTAGTATAGTCAGTTTATTTTGTAACAATTCACAGCTAATAAAAAATATCTGTGTTAAGTTTATACTGATAATAAAAATGATAAATTACAAATATTCTTTAAGACATAAACATTGAATTTTGTTTCTCCTTTCCAAAGACCCTTGTTATGCTAATAATTCTGGACTATAGATGACATTTGACAATTCAGGGTAGTATGTCAATGAAGTATTGAAAAACCAATTTCTTTTGTCAAAACTCATTTGTATTTGAGAAAATTTGATGTTTGCTATTATTTGAAAATTTCTCCTTTCCATTTAAATGTAATATATAAGCATGCATATTGAGAATCATAATGCAGTGTACTTTTAACCCACTCACTTTATAATATCACAATCAAGAATGCAAATTATTTTAAGACTATCTTATTTGTGTCATTTTTATTTATTATAGTATGATCATAATCATTTATTTTTAAATAGAAATATTCTGATTGAAGTATTTTCTAGGTAAATATATTTCAATTGACTGATAAAAAATACTTGAATAATGAGAACAGTTGACATTTTATTTCTTCTGATCCTATGTTCATTGCTAACAGAAAATATACCTTGTTTAACTGTGGTGTCAACAGCTTGGCTGTGTTTCAGAACTGGACAGGAGATCATGAGTATTCAAGCTATAACTCATCTCTAAAGCTTTACTGAGCTAAGGGGGAGTTCAGTACTTTAGTACATAATAAATTGGGTCTCCAGTGATGTAAAAGGTAAAAGGCAGATAGTTCCAGATGGCTAGTGCCACAGAAGCTATGGGTCAGTATTTGTGAGAAAAGGAGTGGGTGAAAAAACACAATCTTCAACCCTAGGGCAAGTGAGGCTATACCTTTATGAATGGCCTCCCCTGGATCTCTAGGCATCCAAGGCTTACCTTTCCCCATCACCCCTTCATAACTTCAAAATGAGTAACACCTGGCAGACTTTTACACATTTCCAAGTTTGCCTTTCAGAGAAATGCACATCATTGCTCTCCTCTGGAACACAATTCCGGTACACTACCCTGAAAGAAACACTAACAGGTTTGTGGTCCTTAATAATGCTAGTTTGTTATTAGTCATTACTCATTTCTCGGCTCTAACCAACAAACTAATGCCCACATCTCATAGTTTCTCTCCTTAATACTTTTCTCTTGTGAACAATGTCTTCTAGTTCTCTCTTTGATCCTCCATTTTGATTGGGAGTATCACAAAATACATTTGTGATGGTAGATATATATCTGAAAATATCTGCATTGTGACTTCTTTCTATATGTAAACACACATACATGTGTAGTGTGTGATTATAAAATTTCAGTTTTAGTTTTTTATTAGTTATTTTCTTCATTTACATTTCAAATGCTATCCCAAAAATCTTCTATATCCACTAATATGCACTTATCAGTGAGTGCATATAATGTGTGTTTTTTTGTGATTGGGTTACCTCACTCAGGATAATATCCTCCAGATCCATTCATTTGTCTAAGAATTTCATAAATTCATTGTTTTTAATAGCTGAGTAGTACTCCATTGTGTAAATGTACCAAATTTTCTATATCCATTCCTCTGTTGAGGGACATCTGGGTTGTTTCCAGCTTCTGGTTATTATAAATAAGGTTGCTATAAACATAGTAAAATTCCAGTTTGAAAATCAGTTTTACTCAGAAGTTTGTGCTCTTCATTGTGGTAAATATTTGACATAGGAAATAGAGCATGATATTTGAAAAGAAATACGTTCAAAACCCCCAATGCACCTTCCCAGTCTCGTGCTACTCCTCTAGCTACCTGTGCCTTCAACGACTTTCACACAAGATAGAGATATTGTATGTGATGGTTAAATGGTGGAATTCAGTATAGACAGAATATATATAATTTTTAAGTTTTCAAAATGTACACTTTAACATGTGTGCATTCTAAAGCATTTAAATTACGCAACTCAATTATGTAATTTATTATCAGTAATGACGGCATGGGAGATAAAAAGCAAGCAAGCTTGAGATTCTGTGCTTTACACTGCTTATAACTCCATTATAGGGGACCCAGTGTTTTCTCCTGGTCTTCAGGGGCAGCTGCACTAACTGGAGGGGGAGGGCGAGGGGGAGCAGAAGGGAGAGGGGGAGGAGGAGGGAGAGGAAGAGGGAGAGGGAGAGGGAGAGCAGAGAGAGAGAGACAGAGACAGAGAGAGAGAGACAGAGAGACACACACACACACACACAGAGAGAGAGAGAGAGAGAGAGAGAGAGAGAGAGAGAGAGAGAGAGAGAGAGGTGGCTTGGTATTTAAGAAACAAAAAGATTAAAAATACAAAATAAAACATGAAAATAACCCTTAAGAATTTTATTTTGATTTTTTGTAATTTTGACCGAATTTGATTTTCAACATGTTTAATAGGTATTGGCAGTGTGCTTTGCTTTGTTTTATTTTTGTTTTCAGCAAGATGATGAAGGAGGTGAAGAGAAATGTTAGAGAAAAAAAAAAAAGTAAGAACAAAAGTTACACTATAAGGAACACTTTCCTGGTGCAGAGTGACAACATAAACTCACTGAGAATTTCTACCACCTGAACTTTTTCCATTTTATTTATTCTTCTCATACAATACATCACAGTCACACTTTCCTCTCCCTTCATGTCTCCATGTCCCTTCCTCTTTTTTTCCCCAGATCCACTGCTCCTCTACCAACAGAATCAACTAACCTGGACTTTTTGGGTTCTCAAAGGCTGATAGCAACCAAAGAGCATACATGGGCTGGACTTAGGACTCCCTGCTCATTTGTAACAGAAGTGTAGCTTGGACTTCATGTGGGTCCTGAACTGGAGTGGGGACTATCCCAAAAGCTATTGCCTGTACATGGAATAAGTTCTTCTAGCCGGACTGCCTTGTCTGGCCCTAGAGGGAGATGAAGCTACTGGCATTGGGTAGAAGGGTACCCAATGATGCCCTACCTGCTCAGAAGAAAAAGGGAGAGAGGAGGAGGGGGGTAAAGAGGAGGGGGTAGTGAGCTAGTGAGTTAGTTGTATGTAAAGTGAATAAATTTAAAAACTTAAAAAAAGAGAGGAAAAAAAAAAAAAGAAGAAGAAAGAGAAAAGGGAAGAACTCCCAGAGATATCACCTGAACAGGGCATAAAATATACAATCACTTTGTAGGAGAAAAAGTGCCCCAAGAGTAGACAAAAGGGTCAAAGACTCCCCCACTCCACTATTAGGAGTCACACAAAAACCTCAAGCTAAACAACCAGGGCATATACATGCAGATCCCCAGAGATCCCATGCAGGCTCTGTGTTTACCTGTGAGCCAAGATGAGCTCTGAAAAATCTTACTAACAAAGAACCCCTGGTTTTATTTTTGTTGTTTAACTTAGATGATATTGAATAGTCCTTATTTATCTTCTGCTGCAGCATTTGGTTAAAATAAATGAAAATTTTACTTTAATCTACAAGATCAGTTTTCTATGATATGATATTTTATTTTGTTATTGATAGCGAAGCCACTAGGGAAGTTGAGTGTAAGTTAACAATAAATTGAGAGAAAGATTCTAAATATTTATTTCATTTGAAAACAATTTTGTGTGTTTGGAGGCTCTGAACATTTCCCAGATTAATTTACTTTCCCTAATAGACAAGAAAATAAGTATTCCACTTTGTGAGAAGTGCCATAGGGCCACTTGTTTTTGTATTGAATTTTACTGTTATGTCACTGTACTTTGTTTCTTTAATTGTTGGTATATCATGAATAAATAATGAAATTTAGCTCATAAAACTTACATACAAAGTTATTACTCCTAAGTAGTCTAAATTTGCATTTTTTAATTATTCAGGTTGCTTACAAATGTAAATGACATTTTAAGTATTAATGATATTGATGTGACTACAATGCATTTTCTTCCAAAAGAAAATATGCCATTTATTTATAGGATAAGAAATGAAAGCTTTTGGAGCACTTGTGGGTGTTGAGGAAGAGAAGTTCTCAAGTGTTCATGAGAAAGATTCATCCTGTATATCTTACAAGAGATAGATGCTTAAATACTTCACGGAGAATTATTTACTGGAGTAATTGCTGCATCTCTTTATTTACATAAATTAAAACTCATTTCCCAATTGATGGCATATTCTTAGAGAGATAATTTGGCCACAATTTGCATAACAAAGATATAGCACTATTACAGTGAGTTAAAACACTCCCCAATGAGATTTCATTCTATCTCATTTGTTATTTAACATTTTACCTCAGGTGCAGTGCATTGAGAAGATACTTCGTGAGATCTTACTAGAGAAGGTTATTCTGAATGAGTATCAGTTAGGAAATGATTGCACTGATAACAAGTAAGGAATGGCAATAGAGGGAAAAAATTGAAACGATTATCAGGGAATAAATGCATGCTAATTTAAGTGGCAGCAATGAGTAAGAAAAGGGGATATCAAACAGTAATTTCTGGCTAGGCCATAAAGTGCTGTTCCTCGAGATTGCAAACAGAGAGATATTAGGTCTGGAAGAGATAAATAGTTGGTTGTGTTAATGCTTGATGTAGTTTTGTGAAATGATATCTGTGAGCTGTACTACTTTAGAAAAAGAGAACATAAAGAGCTAATATAGAAGAGACAGCGGGGAATAATTTTAAAGATCAAGCCAAATATTTACCACAAGCTGAAAGGAAAAGATTAAGAGGTATAGGAGATTACAAAAAGAAAATATCATGGAAAGAGAAAATGAAGTAGCATTGTCTTAAAGTACTGACAAAATATTGGGAAAATTATTAATTTTTGTTTGCATTGAGTGAAGGAACCTCGATGTGTGCTTACATTTATACTTCACCTAAATGCTATTCACTTGCTGTTGGTAAGCTCCATATGATATTTCTGCTTCTCTGTAGTCTACATTGTTGCAAAACCAGATCTTTTTCTTAAGAGTCAACATGGGTCTTCAGAGAAACTTTCCCTCCCTAAAAACAAGTGATGGAATATCCAAGTACCTTCCAGTTTCAACGTTCACATGCATCCATTATTTAATAAAGTCTTGACTCCACTTTCAAAGCTATATCAATAGGTTTTCTGGATTGAAATCCTAATATTAATTGACCTTCCATAGAAGCCATACCCGTGGTAAAGATACTGCAAGACTAATCATGTCAGGAGCTATAATGAGACAAGCTAATAACTAGGTGATCGTCTTGAGATGGCTTGCTTCATATTATTATATAATCTGCAACAGGTTAACCCTCATTTAGCAAGGCTGTAAGGGATTCATTTTAGGAAAGATTCCTGCTATAACTATGCTTTTCCTGTTATTATGAAATGTATATAACAATCACTAAGTAATAGCACACCCCTTTGGAGCATACCTCTGCAGACCCACGAAGATGTATTGTCTTGTAGTGATGCTATATAGACAAGTAGATGACTTAAGTGTTAGTGGTGATCCTATAAGAATTCCTAAAATTATATATGTGATTATTAAGCTCTTTTATAGTGGGACTGCTATTAGGCCCATTCTGATATTCTAAACTGCAATGAGAACTCTGCCAGTCTCTCAAGTGTCACCAGTTAATTGCTCTTAGATAGTAATCAGACTTTCTCCTACTCAGAGCACATACCAAGTGGTTGTAAAATAGTTAACCAAAGGCCATAAAAATGGAACTAGTGATTTATTTAGGTTCTAGGACAGAAGATCAAATATTGATTGAGTGTATCTATACAAAACTTCAGTAATAACTTAGTTATGATTTTAAACCTTCAGTGAACCTGTGGATCTGAGACAGGTGATGGATGCTTAGCCACATAATTACTACTATTGGTTATGTATGTAAATATTCTCTGTTGTAAACTTCGATTTCAATTTATGATTTGATTTTTTTGTGTGTGAACTTGTGATGAACGTTGTAACATGTGGTCATGTATTTTGAAAGATGTATAAGTACTGAAGACAAAGAGAAGATAGAATTTTTCCCTTTCTCCTCCTGCTTACTAGAATTTTTACCCCCCTTAGAGAATTTTTTCCTTTCCCCACTTAGGATCTTTCTGCCTTTCCCCTTAGTTCACATCTTTACAACATAGTAAGAAATGCTATAATCATTTTTCTAAGCGTCCCTTTTTCTTCCTGCAGTTTCTGTTTAGCAGGCTGAAAGTTAGAGCTGAGCAGCATGTTCCTGCTTAGATAGTACTGAGATCATTTACTTAATTCCTTGCTGTTTGAGGAAGAGGGGCTAAGTGCCAGAAATTTGAATTTCTGGCCTCAGAGGATCATAGAAGGCAGGTCAGCTACAGTAGCATAGTAACTTAAACTTAGATAAGTAAAATTTGTATTATTATACAGAAACCCGGAATATCTCATAAGACCAAGTCTTATGCCCTGAATTGAAAGACAAAGTCTTACCCTCAGCCAATGCTTTTCCCCCCTCTGCTGCCTCAAGAAGAACTGACAAGAAAGAAGAACCTCCCACCAGGGCTGGCCCCCACCATAATGGAATGTTCAGAAATTCCTAACCGCTAGTCACTAGAAATAGCCATCCAGAGCTACACTCTCTGGGGGCTATTTTTAGTCACTATAACTGCCATATTTTGCCTATCTCTATGCGTGACTTAACATCTTTGTAATGCATGGGTAAATGTGGAACCGTAACAGATTACTACTTACCATCATGAAAAGTTAAGGTCATTAGACAGTAATGTGGTTACACAAGAGGGATTTCCAGGCTTTGCTATAACCCATCTACCTGATGCTCCTAGCACTACATTTTAAAGTTTCTATCTCTTCTTTATTATGTAACTATTTTTTTAACTTTTTATAATTTTTATTAGGTATTTTGTTCATTTACATTTCAAATGCTATCCCGAAAGTCCCCTATACCCTCCCCCACCCTGCTCCCCTAAGCGCCCACTCCCACTACTTGGCCCTGGCCTTCCCCTGTACTGGATCATATAAAGTTTGCAAGACAAAGGGGCCTCTCTTCCCAATGATGGCTGACTAGACCATCTTCTGCTACATATGCAGCTAGAGACATGAGCTCTGGGGGTACTAGTTATTTCATATTGTTGTGCCACCTATAGGGGTGCAGACCCTTTCAGCTCCTTTGGTACTTTCTCTAGCTCCTCCATTGGGGGCCCTGTGTTACATCCAATAGCTGACTGTGAGCATCCACTTCTGTGTTTGCCAGGCACTGGCATAGCCTCATGAGAGATAGCTATCTCAGTGTCCTTTCAGCAAGATCTTACTGGCATTGGCAATAGTGTCTGCATTTGGTGGCTGATTATGGGATGGATCCCCAGGTGTGGCAGTCTCTGGATGGTTCATCCTATTGTCTTAGCTCTAAACTTTGTCTCTGTAACCCCTTCTATGGGTATTTTGTTCCCAATTCTAAGAAGGGGTGAAGTATCCAGTTTGGTCTTCCTTCTTGAGTTTCATGTGTTTTGCAAATTGTATCTGTAACTATTATAAAAATACATGTTCCTAAGCTGTTACTGATTTATTTCCAGCAGCATGAATCTCCTTATTTTATAATCAATTGCAGTCTTTCTTAAGGATTAACGTCTTCAAAAAATAAAAGAAATAGAAAAGTAATAACTTTCTCATACTTTCAGATGATAACTATATTTTTATTGTCATTAACTTCAAACAAATATGCTTTGTTTTTAGTTATATTAATTTTATTTTCATAAGACAAGAGTCTTGCATTCTAAAATCTACCTGAATATATAATAAAAGTGTCCATCTGTCTTGCATTCTAAAATCTACCTGAATATATAATAAAAGTGTCCAATGGTGTGCACACCTATAATCCCAGAATTTGGGAGGCAGAGGCAGACAGATTTCTGCGTTCAAGCCCAGCCTGGTCTACAGAGTTCCAGGACAGCCAGCACTATACAGAGAAATCCTGTCACAAAAAGAAAAAAAAAATCTCATCTAATAAAGTCAAAGCATTTGAAGTAAGTTTACTTGTACAGGCCGGGAAATCTAACATATAAAGGGCATATTGGATTATGAATTAATATTAGCAAGATATTACAGGAAAGCAACTTAGGGAGAAAAAGGCATGTATAATAGTAAAGTCTTTAGAAAATATATATTGAGAGACCAAGATGAACGTATTTTTAAATTGATAAAAAATTGTAATGTCACAGAAAATTACGTACCACCATCAAACAGTCCAATGACCAAGGCAATTACATCTTTCTTACCTACCTGATTATGCAGTTAATAGCATGATGGCTTCTAACCTCTTCTGTGCTCATAAACTGAACTTCCCCCTAACCATCTAAAAGATAGTTAGTGAACAGTTTATTCATATAGATGATAGATACATAAATAGATAGAGATATACAGATCAGACATTTGATGCACATTATTCAGACAGGTCACTGCTTAGTGTGATATATCATTCTAAACATTACTATTCATATCTATGATTAAAGAAGGTCAGGTATGTGCTTTCAATCACATTGCAATATATTGAAATTATTATTCATCTATTCTCTTGCAGAATAAATTAAATAATCAAATATTGCTTCCAACTTAACATGAAACTAAAAGTTTAAAAGGGATTTTAGAAATCACTGTCCAATGCATTGACAAGGGATAAAGATAATATTCATGGTTTATGTAAATTATAAATACATTAAAATACAGTAATGAGTTATCAACATATGAAAAAATAGCTTATATAAGTGGTGTAGAAAAATCTATTGAGAATTAATTCACTATATACACTGGATATTTTAAGTTGTTTCCTGTCCTTTTCTTTAATAATGAGAATATTTGCATTTGAATAGAACTCATTTATTTTCAGAAGTTCATCTGCCCCTGCTGTTTGTTCTGCACCTATTATTTCATCCGCAATTTATAGTGTAAACATTGCTTGTGGGGAAAATGTTTCCGGTGCTACTAAATTTCTGCCTTTAGGTGAAAAATATGCTGCATTTTGATTGTAATATACTTGGGAGTTAATGTTTTATACTGATTCAAATTTTTTTTCAATGAAAATAAACAAGGCTTAGAGACTTTAAAGAGGATAACGCATTACTTCATCCTAACTGAAAATTTTTCATATAGTACATAGATCTTTCACTACATAAAATCTATTCTCTCTATAAAAAATATAGTCTTACGATAAACATGTTAAAATGACAGCCTTAAAATTCCACATTTGCAGAACTATGATATCCACATATTGACAATGCTTTCCTATTGTTCCAGTTGTGCATGTAAATCGCTGTTTATGGGAGTTGGGATTGCTATTTACTAGAGGAGAATGTAAATTCATCTAAGTAATTCTGCATAGCTTTGATATAGGAATGCTTTACATATTACACATTTGTCAGAATGTTGAGTGTTATGCTATTTGTGTCTGTAATCAGTGGAGATTGAAGTTCATGGAGAGAAAATGTGATTAGGGCTTTCTCTTGTATTGCCTTGTTTCAAAGCCATATGCTACAGTGTGTACTATTTCCAGAGAAAAACTACTAATCTAACAAAAGTGTTACTGTTCCAAACAATATGTTTCTAGAGTTATTGTACCATACAATAGAATGCCTGCATTAATATTATTTGGCAAGAAAAATGACAGCTACAGAATTTTATTCTGATCAAGTGTTGTGCTGAGAAATAAAATAATAATAGAAAAAAAATACATTTTCTGCCAAGTTGGAAAGAAAGTGCTGGTGGGTGGAAAATATTTGAAGTGGTACAGAGTAGAATAGGGAAGCCTCTAGTTTCATACAGTTTCATACAGAGTATTTTCAAGGACAGTAGAAAATGAATTGTGTTTGCAATCACTTAAAATTGTTTACAGGGGATAAAGGCAAAAGCTTATTTTAATTCATTTTGTAAGAAAACAAATCAGTTGTGTTTAGATTCATAAAATCTATATTAAGTGTCACATTCTTCTGTCTTTCTATCTCTCATTTTCTGTTTCTGGCCATTTTACTATTTTTCCCTATACTCTCTCTGTCTCTGTCTCTGTCTCTGTCTCTGTCTCTCTCTGTCTCTCTGTCTTTGTCTCTGTCTCTCTCTGTCTCTCTGTCTCTCTGTCTCTCTGTCTCTCTGTCTCTCTGTCTCTCTCTCTCTCACACACACACACACACACACACACACACACACA
>NC_034602.1:69170778-69178650 GCF_900095145.1 Mus pahari
AGAGAGAGAGAGAGAGAGAGAGAGAGAGAGAGAGAGAGGTTATCTTTCTTTTTGGCAAAAGCTCAGTCTCATTTTGTAATAAAGTTCTTACTTTTCACATGGACAAATTTATAAATAACTAGAATATTTTTACTATCATAATTCGCATCTCTGGCTTCTCATCGAATTTCTATTTTTGGAAAAACTGTCCCGGAATTCTATAAACTGGACTGCACTGACTGCAATGGCTGAATGAACTGACTGGAACTGCGTGAATTCCACTGAACTGAACCTAACTGAACTCCACTGCACTGCCTGAACTCAATTATAGAGGAATTTTAATCCAGCAACATGACTGCTCTGACAAGGGATCACAGCTCTGTGTGACAAGATTCAAAAGTAAACACACTCTGGATTATAGTAAAATCTTCCTGGAATACAGATACACAGGTCATATGTACTTATAATCCCTAATAATGAAGTTAAGGTTACTTTGTAGAAGAAGGAAGCAGCAATGTTTGAAAGTGACATCTAATTAAGGGTCAGACAAAGTGATGAATCAGATAAAGATTTGACAAAATGAGTCAGAGAAAAGATATGCCCGAGTTTCATATATGTACATATATATTTCATAATTTTCCCCTCCTGATCCATCCTCTGATACTATAATCTCCCTGAGGCCTCTATTCTCTTGAAGGTTACTACATCATCTCTGAATGAACACAGACCCATCAGTCCTCTGTTGTATGTGTGTTGGGGGCCTCATATCAGTTGGTTTATGCTGTATGTTTAATGGTCCAGTGTTTGAAAAAATCTCAGGGGTCCAGATTATTTGAGGTTGCTGGTCCTTTTACAGAATCCCCCTTCTCCTCAGCTTCTTTTATTCTTCCCTAACTCAACAACAGTGGTCAACAGCTTCTGTCCATTGTTTGGGTACAAATATCTACATTTGACTCAGCTACTTGTTGAGTCTTTCGCAGAGTAGTCATGCTAGGTCCCTTTTTGTGAGCACTCCATAGCCTCAGTAACAATGTCAGACCTTGGGACTTCCCCTTGAGCTGGATTCCACTTTGAGTCTGCCACTGAACCTTCTTTTCCTCAGGCTCCTCTCCATTTTCATCCCTGTAATTCCTTCAAACAGGAGCAAACCTCCCAACCAAAAAAAAAAGCCAGGGCCAGTTGGACTTAGTGCAGAATTCTACCAGACCTTCAAAGAAGACCTGATACCAATTTTCCTCTAACTGTTCCATGAAATAGAAACAGAAGGAACACACTTAACTTTTTCTATGAAGCAACAATTACTCTAATACTTAAACCACACAAGAACTCAACCAAAAAGAGAACTTCAGACCAATCTCACTATCTCAATATGAATGCAAAAATACTCCATAAAATCGTTACAAACTGAATCTAAGAATACATCAAAACCATTATTCACCACAATTTAGTAGGCTTCATCCCAGGAATGAATGCAAGTTTGGTTTAATATATAAAAATCCATTAACATAATCCACTATATAAACAAACTCAAAGAAAGAAATCAAATGATTATCCTTAGATGAAGAAAAGGCATATGACAAAATATACCACCCCTTCATGTTAAAAGTATCGGACAGATCAGGAATTCAAGACCCATACTTAAGCGTAATAAAAGCAATTTACTTCAAACCACAGCCAATATCAAATTAAATGGAGACATACTTGAAGCAATCCCACTGAAATCATGGACAATACAAGGATGCACATTCTCCCAATATCTATTCAATATAGTACTTTAAGTGTTAGCTAGAGCAGTAAGAAAACAAAAAGAGATTGAGGGGATACAAATTGGTAAAGAAAAATAAAGCAATCACTATTTGCAGATGATATGATAGTATAAATAAGTACCCCCAATTTTCATAAGGCTATTTAAAGAACATTGAAGAGGGAAAGAATTGAATCAAGACAGGTGAGTTTGGTTTTAATTCAGAGGTAGTTTTTACAGGATCAGTTTTACTAAGACTGGCTACAGAGAAAACAAGCTAGACACAGGTGAAAACATAATGAGACAGATAATAAGATGGCTCTAGAAGATTAGAACAGATTGCCAAAGTTAGTATGAGTCTAAGCAGAGTAATTCGGTGAAAAGGCCAGAGAAGACAGATTGAATCAGTCAACTTGGAGAGGAGTTTGAGTCAGAAGAGCCGAGTTGAACCAGCCAACCAGCATTCAGAGAGGACTAGAAAAGTTGAATTTACTCAGCAGTAAGCTTCCAAGATGAAAATTATATCTGATGAATGAAAGTTACATTTAGATTTTGTATCCCGGGTCCCTTGGAGACCAGCCTGCACAGGAGAGCATGCAGGCAGCAGAAGCAACATAGCTTCTGGGACAGGGTGACTTTTGGGTCTTCATCGTCCTCCCGGAGGCATAGCTGAGCTCAGGACATCTGTGCACCTTCCCTGAAAGAGGAGAGCTTGCCAGCAGAGAGTACTCTGACCACTGAGACTCAGGAGAGAGCTGGACTCCCAGGAGTGTAGACAGAGGCTAACACAATCACAGGAGGAACAAGCACCAGCCAGAGACAGCTATAACAACTAACACCAGATGGCAAAAGACAAACCTAAGAATCTTACTAACAGAAACCAAGACCACTCACCATCATCAGAACCCAGCACTCCCACCACAATGAGTCCTGGATACCCCAACACACCCGAAAAGCAAGATTCGGATTTAAAATCATATCTCATGAGGCTGGTAGAGGATTTTAAGAAGGACATTAATAACTCACATAAAGAAATACAGGAGAACACTGCTAAACAGGTAGAAGGCCTTAAAGAGGAAGCACAAAAATGCCTTAAAGAATTACAGGAAAACACAAACAAACAGGTGATGGAACTGAATAAAACCATCCAAGATCTAAAAATGGAAGTAGAAACAATGAAGAAAACCCAAAGGGAGACAAATCTGGAGACAGAAACCCTAGGAAAGAAATTAGGAGACATAGATGCGAGCATCAACAACAGAATACAAGAGATGGAAGAGAGAATCTCAGGTGCAGAAGATTCCGTAGAGAACATGGGCACAACAATCAAAGAAAATGCAAATTGCAAAAAGATCCTAACTCAAAACATCCAGGAAATCCAGGACACAATTTGAAGACCAAACCTACAGATAATAGGAATAGATAAGAATGAAGATTTTCAACTTAAAGGGTCAGCAAATACCTTCAACAAAATTTTAGAGGACAACTTTGCTAACATAAAGAAAGAGATGTCCATGAACATACAAGAATCCTACAGAACTCCAAATAGACTGGACCAGAAAAGAAATTCCTCCCGACACAATCACAACAACAAATGCACTAAATAAAGACAGAATATTAAAAGCAGTAAGAGAAAAAGGTCAAGTAACATATAAAGGCAAATCTATTGGAATTGCACCAGACTTCTCACCACAGACTATGAAAGCCAGAAGATTCTGGACAGATGTTATATAGACCTAAGAGAACCCAAATGCCAGCCCAGACTACTATACCCAGCAAAACTCTCAACTACCATAGATGGAGAAACCNAAGTATCCCATGACAAAACCAAATTCACACAATATCTTTCCACAAATCCAACCCTTTGAAGGATAATAAAGGGAAAAAAACTACACAAGGACGGAAATTATGCCATAGAAAAAGCAAGAAAGTAATCCTTCAACAAACCTAAAAGAAGACAGAAGCAAAAATAGAATCCCAACTCTAACAACAAAAGTAACAGGAAGCACCAATTACTTTTCCTTAATATCTCTTAATATCAATGAACTCAATTTCACAATAAAAAGACATAGACTAATAGACTGGCTACACAAACAGGACCCACCATTTTGCTGCTTACAGGAAACCTACCTTAGGGAAAAAGACAGTCACTACTTCAGAGTGAAAGGCTAGAAAACAATTTTCCAAGCAAATGATCCAAAGAACCAAGCTGAAGTAGCCATTGTAATATCGAATAATATCGACTTCCAACCCAAAGTTATCAAAAAAGACAAGGAGGGGTACTTCATACTCATCAAAGGTAAAATCTTCCAAGATGAACTCTCAATCCTGAATATCTATGCTCAAAATGTAAGGACAGCCACATTTATTAAAGTAACTTATTAAAGCCCAAAGCCCACATTGCATTTCATACAATAATTCTGGAGAATTTCAATACCCCATTATCATCAATAGACAGAGCAGGAAAACACAAACTAAACTGAGACACAGTGAAACTAACAGAAGTTATGGAACAAATGGATTTAACATTTATGTACAGAAAATTTTATCCTAAAACAAAAGGATATACCTTCTCAGCACCTCATGGTACCTTCTCCAAAACTGACCATGTAATTGGTAACAAAACAGGTTTCAACAGACACAAAAATGTTGAAATTATCCCATGTATGCTATCAGATCACCACGGACTAAGAGTGATCTTCAGTAGCAACATCAATAATAGAAGGCCAACATTCACATGGAAACTGAACAACACTCCACTCAATGACACCTTAGTCAAGGAAGAAATGAAGAAATTGAAGACTTTTTAGAGTTTAATGAAAAGGAAGCCACAACATACCCAAACTTATGGGAGACAATGAAAGCAGTCCTAAGAGGACAACTCTGACTTCTGAGTACCTCCGAAAAGAAACTAGAGAGACCATACACTAGCAGTCTGACAGCACACCTAAAAGCTCTAGAACAAAAGGAAGCAAATTCACCCAAGAGGAGTAGACAGCAGGAAATAATCAAACTCAGGGCTGAAATCAACCAAGGGGAAGCAAAAAGAACTATACAAAGGATCAACCAAACCAGGAGATGGTTCTTTGAGAAAATCAAGAAGATAGATAAACCCTTAGCCAGAATAACTAGAGGGCATAGGGACAGTATCCTAATTAACAAAATCAGAAATGAAAAGAGAGATATAACAACAGATCCTGAGGAAATTCAAAACATCATCAGATCCTACTACAGGAAGTTATACTCAACAAAACTGGAAAACCTGGATGAAATGGAAAATTTTCTAGACAGATGCCAGGTACCAAAATTAAATCAGGATCAGATTACTGATCTAAACTGTCCCATATCCCCTAAAGAAATAGAAGTAGTCATTACCAATCTCCCAATCAAAAAAAGCCCAGGACCAGATGGGTTTAGTGCAGAGTTCTATCAAACCTTCAAAGAAGAACTAATTCCAATTCTCCTCAAACTATTCCACAAAATAGAAACAGAAGGTACTCTACTAAATTCATCTATCAAGCCACAATTACTCTGATACCTAAACCACATAAAGACCCAACAAAGACAGTGAACTTCAGACCAATTTCCCTTATGAATATTGATGCAAAAATAGTCAATAAAATTCTTGCTAACCGAGTACAAGAACAAATCAAAACGATCATCCATCATGATCAAGTAGTCTTCATTCCAGGGAGGCAGGAATGGTTTAATATATAGAAATCCATCAAAGTAATCCACTTTGGAAGACCAAAGTGTGAATACTTCATCCCTTCTGAGAATGGGGAACAAAACATCCATAGAGAGGTATACAGAGAAAAAGTTCAGAGCTGAGATCGAAGAAAGGACCATCCAGAGACTGCCCCACCTGGGGATTCATCCCATATACAGCCACCAAACCCAGACACTATTGCATATGCCAACAAGATTTAGCTGACAGGACCCTCATATAGCTATATCTTGAGAGACTATGCCAGTGCCTGGCAAATACAGAAGTGAATGGTCACAGTCATCTATCTATTGGATTAGACACAGGGCACCTAATGAAGGAGCTAGAGAAGGTGACCAAGGAGCTAAAGGGGTTTGCAACCCTATACGAGGATCAACAATATGAGCTAACCAGTACCCCCCCACCCCCAGAACTGTGTCTCTATTTGCATATTTAATAGCGTATGGCCTAGTTGACCATCAATGGGAGGAGAGGCCCTTGGTCTTTTGAAGATCATATGCCCCAGTTCAGGGGAATTCAGGGGCCAGGAAGCAAGAGTAGGTGGGTTGGGGAGCAGGGCAGGGGGAGGGTATAGGGGACTTTAGGGATAGCATTTGAAATGTAAATGAATAAAATATCTAATAAAAAAGAGAAAGTTACATTTACACTCAACTGAACTGCACTCACACAACTTCTCCTCACTCCTGACTCATTTTGCACTGAAATAGTCTCTTTTCTAGAAGTTCTCGTGAGAGATGGTCATATACTAGCACTGACTCATTATTTCAAAATTTTCTCTGGTTTGTCACTTTTCTGCCCCTCAAGTAGATGTTTCTTCTAAACATGGCTGCTCCTTTCTCAAACTGACTTTACCAACATTTTGGGGGTGAGTGGGGGGTGGATTAAAAGCCTGTACTAAGAGCATGTGTGTATTCCAGTCAGAGAGATTAAAGGCATGTAGTGTGTCTGCATTCCAGCCAGATTATACATACCTAGAAGCTCTTTGGACATGAGCCTTTGTCAGAACAGTCATGTTGCTGGCTTAAAATTCCTCTATATTGTGATCTAAGTATCCAGCATCATGCCTGTTTTGACAAGGGATCACACCCAAGGAACATGTAGGTATGTGTAAAACATGATCAGTAATGGCACAAGAATGGATTAGAGAAGTTCTTAGTTGTTTTACTGGTTCACTGAAAGTAAGTGCATTTTGAAAATATAAAATACAAAATCTGATAAAGGTGGGAATCAAGTGTTTTATCTATTGTGCTGTGTTTTCCCTTAAAATATTTCATAAGGAACAAAGTCAAAATAGAAACATAAGGGATATACAGAATGGATTAACAGTTCTTTTTGAACTTCTGTCACAGTCACTACTTATATAACTCCCTTCCACACAAATCTAAACTCTTTCCGAAGGAGGCTCACATCTCATGGAAAACCTTATTTCTAGGGAGCAAGATACATTGCAAAATAATAGAAAATTATTCTCTTAGAGAATAGCATAGAAGCCAAGGCGACAGCTAAATAGCCAGCGATTTGTTTTCTAACCCTTTTTTGAGATTACAGTAGACATCTGTTTTTTAAAGGATGAAAATGTAGTGATTCTGTTTGTTGTGACCCAGGGAATGCTCAGCAGTAGAAGTGATTCATTGAGCCCATTTCAGGAGGTTGGCTGTGGCTGCAATTAGGCTGAAATGGGTTCCTATCAGGGCAACTCTGAAGATACAAGATAAGTGTTTATCTTCTCTTACTTTTCAAGTTTGACACTTTAAAATTTGACCAGAGTAGGAGAAAATAAATAAATAAAATGAAATAGTTACATATCACGTTTTTTTTTTCTTGTTTTCTCTACTAAACTCCAAAAGTGACTTGCACACATGGTACAAATAATAAAAAATTTTCTGCAAAGCAATGCAATGTAAGTTAAAAGTGCATACCACCTATGTGTAAAAAAGTTATAAAATCATATACGTGGATCATCACAGGTGAACATCATTTTATAAAACTGGCTTTGTATAGCCTCACAAAGTGGTCATATTTGGCTTAAGTAAAGAAAAGAACAGTAGAAATAGAGTGCATTTAGAATATTTAAGATAATTTTAAAAGTGCTCACTAGTAAATCTAACTTACCTGAACTGTTTATCAATAAACTCAGAATTTTTTTTTAAAAAATGATATATTTAAATGTGGATTATGCAATTATTAAATGTCACCCATTAATGGAAACAAACTTGCATTTATAGGGTACAATTTTCTATAGGAGGAAGTTTTTCTGATGCTGGCTGTGGGTACTGGCTAATTTTGTGTCAACTTGACACAGGCTGGAGTTATCACAGAGAAAGGAGCTTCAGTTGGGGAAGTGCCTCCATGAGATCCAGCTGTAAGGCATTTTCTCAATTAGTGATCAAGGGGGGAGGTCCCCTTGTGGGCGGTGCCATCT
>NC_034602.1:69178895-69184261 GCF_900095145.1 Mus pahari
CCCCCAAACTGCTTCTTGGTCATGATGTTTGTACAGAAACAGAAACCCTGACTAAGACACTGAGTAAGGTGCTGATCTATGAGTATATAAGAATATCATTAGAAATCACCTAATCACTAATTTTTTTTTATAAAATTGCAGGCAAATGGATAGAACTAGGAAAAAATAATACTGAATGAGGTAACCCAGATCGAGAAAGATAAACATTTTATATATTCACTTATATGTGGTTTTTGGCCCTTAAGTAAATGATAACCATGCTACAATCTATAAACCTAGAGAGGTTAGGTTAGATCAGGTGGGGTGGGGGTGGGGGGATACCTGGGTATCCCTGGAAGGAGGAAATAGAGTAAATTTTACAGGACAATGAGAATGGAAAAGGGACTGGGAACGATGAGTTGCAGTGGGAGGGAAGAGCAATGTGAAGGAATACATCTAGAATTGAGTGACTTTTGAGGGATGATAGGTTTCAACCTAGTTCCTTAGGAATTGTCCTGAAATATATGAAGGCAATTCTAATGATCTCTCTAATTAATGTGTGTCATGGTATCCCAACTGTCCTGCTCATGTTACCAAATGAATCTTCCAGTTCTAGGACTGGGTTAAGTCCAGTTGATATATGAACCAAAGGGTCTAGTGAAAATCCCCTAACAACCCAGCCTGTTGTTAAGAGAATAGATTGTTATTCACAAACTGACAGCCCTATTGCTGAAGACAATGCCCACTCAATTTATTGAACACCAAGAAATGCTGTTTATGCCTATATCCCTACATTCTATTCTCTTTGGTATGGGACAATAACCTGTATACCTCAAAAAGAGAAATACAACCCAGTTATAAAGCCTTTGATCTATAATGCTGTTCTACCTGCAATATATGATATGACAATGATGACACAGAACTTGTAGGAATAACCAAACAATGTTTGATTTGACTTAACACCCACTCCACTTGGATGTCCAAGAACCAGAAACTAGGTAGTCCAGAGACCTAGGATAAAACCAAATACTAATAAATAAAAAAAGTTCACTCTTTTTATATTTTTTCATTTGTACCTTACTACATTAATGGAGAAATTATCAAATGAGAGTTTTCTGAAGCAGTCTTTTGGGAGTTTTTTTGCATAGTAATAGGAGTGACTTAACTCAATATTGTATTTCATCTCTTAAATATCTTTCATTTGTCTTAGTATAGTAGCTAATCTTCAATACTTGTATTGAGTAGAAATGTTGACATCCCACACCTTTTCATTTTGGAGGTAGTAAATGATTGCAGTTTTCTAATTTTATTACCATATTGCTTCCAGGTTGGTTGGTCATAGTGCTTACTCTTTGGATATAAAAGTGACATTAATTACACAGTTCTTCAGGTAGTTTACTATGAAAGGTGTTTATAAAAGCACCTTTTATATGCCTGATATAGTTGACCTCTTAGTGGCTTCCTTTCTCGGTCTGCTAATCTAGGCTTAGGTCTGGATTTTTCTAGCCTCAATATAATGTAATCTATGCCTAGAATGATTTCAGCCTCTGATACTTACTTCTGAATAAGCTCACCCTTTCTAGTTCTTTCTGAACTCTATCTGGCTGTTTCTAATCAGCTCTTCAGGCTCAAAGTCCTCTTCAAGCTGACTGATTCAATCTGGCTTCTCTCACTGTCTCACTGAATTGCTCTGTTTGGCCTCAAACTAACTCTGGAAATTTTAGCTAATCTTTTTGATCCTTCTTATTTTCTTGCTTCACCTGCCTCTGATCTGATGCTGTGCATTGAACTTCATGAACTCCTGAAAGAAGTCAGCTCTACTCCCCCGCACTCACTGCCTTTATTCCCAACTAACTGACTCAAATCCATTGTTCTGAACTCAACACCTCACCCTGTGCAGATTAAATAGTCTCTCCTTCCTATGTGTCCTCAGGATAGTTGGTTGTATCCCATCTCTGACTCCTTCTGTCCAGTCTTTTATTGATTCATCCATCACTTTGTCTGCTTCTAAATTGTATATCTGATTTCTAGCCAGAGTATCCATGTTACTGGATTAAGAATCCTTAATAGATGTTTCCTATTTCAAGGTACTGCTTTTCTCTATTTAGAAATACAGAAACATACATATGCTTCTGTCTTTGTATTGATTTATGGGTGATCATTTTGATACACAAGAGGCCAAAAATGAAGACTTTGATATTATCTATTACAAGGATATTTGTTAAAGTAATTTGTATATGCATGTTATTAATACCTTGGGACATTAGAATTATTAAATATTATTTGTTTGTGGTGACCTTTCCTCAACCCACACAATCCTGGGGAAACACAAGTTTGAAATAAGTAGAAAGTTACCATATTCAAAATTTCTAGAAGTGTCAGCTTAAATAATCACAAAATTGGGGAATATAAGTGTTGAAAACACACACACACACTCACACACACACACGCACACACACACACACATTTACATCATATGTCTCAGAAATTTGGCTACATGCCAGACTGCTAGGGAAAATATGAAAGCTGGAATGTTTACCTGCCTCTTAATGCCTCTTTACCATATATAATTGACTACCTGGATGTCAGATAATAGGTAAATTTTAAGTGTTTAGTTCACTGTCTTCTCATATTGCCAGCTCTCAGAATAGAGTAAAACTTATGAGACTCATACTTCTGTTTACTGGCTTCCACGGGTATATACTGGCTATAGATGGTACTGGCCTTTATGATTGGCCTTTATGGCACCAGCCATGTCTTCATTGCCAGAATGAAATTAATGTGGTTCTGTTGTGTGATATTAATGATATTAATGATTTTTCAATTTTGTTTTCCATATTTTTGATAAATTTTATATTTTTGTTCAGTAGGGAAATTGATCAATAGTTTTCTTTTGTGTTGGTCTACATCTGGCTTTGGAATCAAATCAATGTTGGCATTACACACTCAGTTGGGAGTCCTGTATCCCTTTCTTTACTGTGAAATAGTGTTAAATGTATTGGTGTGAACCGTTAAATGTTTGGTATAATCATCATTGAATCTGTCTGAATCTGGGCTTGTGTGTCTGATGGGATTTTAAAATACAGTTTCAATTTTGTTATCTCTCTCTGCTATATTTAACTTTTGAATTCAATTTGGTAGCAAATAATATTTTAGAAATTATCCATTTCTTCTAGATGTTCCATATTCTTGAAATATAAGTTTGTAGAATTTTTCCAAATATACTATGGGTTTTATTACAGTCTATTATAATTCCCATTTTTAATTTTTAATTTTATTAATTTGAGTCATCTTTCTTTCCTTGGGTCAGTTTGCCTCACCTTTATTACTATTGATTTTCTTTTAAATGAAACATTTTTGCATCTATGCTCTTTTTGTTTGTTTGTTTGTTTGTTTTTAAGCCCTAACTGTCCTGGAACTCACTTTGTAAACCAGGGTGGCCTTGAACTCAGAAATCTGCCTGCCTCTGCCTCCTAAGAGCTGGGATTAAAGGGATGCACCACCAAGCCTGGCTCGCATCTATGTATTTTAATACTTAGTCTATTAATTTTTCCTTTAATAATTCATTCCATCTACTATACTGGGCCTGGCTTACCTTTATTAACTAAAACTTTTAGGAACATTATTTAACTTTTTGTTTGTTTTATCTTGAGATCAGCTCATTTGCAATTTTAGGTAAGAATCTGAAGGTTTAAATATTTATTCTGAGTAGGGCGTGGTGGCACACGCCTTTAATCGCAGCACTTAGGAGGCAGAGGCAGGTGAATTTCTGAGTTCGAGGCCAGCCTGGTGTACAAAGTGAGTTCCAGGACAGCCAGGGCTATACAGAGAAACCCTGTCTCAAAAAAACCAAAAAAATAAAAAAATAAAAAAATAAAAATATCTGAATAATCATAGCTATCTCAGAAGTTCTAAAAGTTGGGTCATTACCATCAATTCATAATAACAATTTTCAACTGATACTTTTAATTTTCCATTTATACATTGTTAATTCAAAATGGGTTGCTTGATCTCTGTATATCAGAGGAGCTTCTGCAATTCTATGGATTCTGACTAGTAATTCTACGTCCCTGTTAACAAGTAAGATATGAAGTACAATTTCATTTTTACCACAATTTGTTAAGGTTTGTGGCTAAATGTCATAAACTTTATATTAAATTTTATTAGGTTATATGTAACATTATCTGAAGAATATATAGTATTCAGAAATTTTCTGTTATATACAATGGTGATATAATTACTGAAGTTTTCCTGTTGATTTTTAGTTTGAAAAATATACTTGAAAATGAAGCCAAGGAATTGAAATTATTCACAACCACTTCATGAAGTGTGTGTGTGTAAATATATTTGTTGACTTTTGTTTGATTTGGCTTTGAAATTTTTTGTCTTATAAGTATTTTGTCTATTTTTTTATGTTCTCATTTAGAGTTTTTGAGGTAGTTTTGCTTCTCTCTCCCTCTCCTTTTTGAGAGACAGATAGATTGAAAGAGGTTATGGGGAGGACAATTTTAAGTTGAGTGAGTATAGAAGTTGTGAGGATCTTAGAGAATTAGCCTTCTTTATCTGAAAGTTGTAGCTTAGTAGAACCCTAATTTATCTGGTATCTCATGAACTATTACACATATGAGTGCATATTTTCAGTTTCCATTGGCTTATAAAATTGATTATAAAGATCTGATGTTGTTTTGATGCGTCTTTCATTTTCACTAGAAGATTTACACCTTTAACCATTGATTCTTGTGTTGTTAATATATCAACTAAAATGTTTTTGGATTTCTATGGTCATTTCTATTTGAGATTCTAAATTATTGTTGTTGTGAGTGTTCAGTTCTTTTATTTATCTTTTAATTTTTTTCCGCTACAGTTTTATTGAATAAATTGTCTATGGTTAGGGGCTGAAGAAATGGCTCATGGATATTAAGAGTAATCACTGCTGCCTAGATGCACATCAGGTCTCTCACAATAACCTGTAGCTCCAGGGAGATCCAAACACTCTAGCCTCAATATACATATACTTACATGCACATATCTAGATAGACTAACATGCTCTTACATGATTACATGTCAATAATTTAAAAATAATGAAGTTGGCTATGATTGTATAATTTGCTCAATTTGCCCCTGTATATTTTTTCATTTTTTTTTATTATTTTCTTTATTTGCATTTCAAATGCTATCCTGAAAGTTCCCCATAACCTCCTCCTGCCCCTGCTCCCCTACTCATCCACTCCCACTTCTTGGCCCTGGCCTTCCCCTGTGCTGGGTCATATAAAGTTTGCAAGACCAAGGGACCTCTTCCCAATGATGGCCGATTAGGCCATCTTCTGCTACATATGCAGCTAGAGACACGAGCTCAGGGGGTACTGGTTAGTTCATATTGTTGTTCC
>NC_034602.1:69184373-69190840 GCF_900095145.1 Mus pahari
ACTGTGAGCATCCACTTCTGTGTTTGCCAAGCACTAGCATAGTCTCACAAGAGGCCGCTATAGCAGGGTCCTTTCAGCAGAATCTTGCTGGCATGTGCATTAGTATCTGGGTTTGATTGAACTCTTGAAAAGTCAAAGTTTTGAAATAGTATGTATCATCGTGGTCTTTTAGTCAATTATTTGGCTGTATATGCATTCAAATGTCTTATGTTTTTTGTTGTTATTTAAAGATTTATTTATTTATGTTATATATGTCAGTACACTGTCACTTTTTTCATGCATACCAGAAGAGGGAACCCAATCCCATTGCAGATGGTTATGAACCATCTTGTTATACAATATGAACACATGTCTTTATTAATGTCACCTTTTGCAACAGATGAAATGATTGCTGCTCTTATGGTCCAACTGGGGTATTACAATTTTGTTCTCTCATAATATACACACAGCTTATGAGGAGTGTATCTGAATTTTAATACTGAACAAAAAATCACCCCCCCCCCAATTTTTCCCTTTCCTTGTCATAGCGTTTGAACCAGAAGGTGCTATGTCATATAAGTAACACTGAATTGTATTTGCTTCTATAACCAAGTTCAAATACAGGTGATTCAGGAACATTTAAAACTCATAAATTATGGGTTTGTCAAATAGGAAAAATTTATTTTTGTCATAAATGTTGGCCAAGTACTATACCACTGAGCTACATTCTCATGCTACTAGTGCTACTTATGATTTCTAGATTACTTTTATCATAAGAAGTTAGTTACACTGCTAACATAAATCAGCAAATAAAATATTCACCAATTTAACTATAATTTTGAAGAAAACTCTTGGGATGTCCTAACTCCACTTGTGCTCTGGACCTGACTCACAGTGATCACTGGTGAGACAAAACTTATCAGAGAAAAATGGGTTAAGGTGAAAATGTCCAACAAAAATAATAAAAAAATAAAATACTACAAATTCAGAGACATTCATCTGAAGGCAATTTGATGATTGTTTTTTCTTCTTCATAGAACATTAATGTTAAAGAGTCCAAAGATTGAGAAAAAAAATCTTACTGTTTCTGACTCCATCTATTCATAGTATAAAAATGGTTACAAAATCATTTCCATTAAGACATAATAGTTGGATTTCATACTTAGGTAACCAATTCCAGTATCCACATTCTTTTACCCAGTAGCTAAATTCTGTTTGTGACAGCATAACCTAAGTTGCAGTTGCTCATCCTCTGCTTTTCTTAGTTAAATAATTCTTAATTGCTATTACACATTGTGATGAAATTCTCATTTTTATGATAAGCTGTTAATTCTGAATCAGGTGTGCCATTTGGCTATAAATTTTAATTGGATATATCAGCAGAATAATTAATACCAAAAATGCAAAAATGATTCAGAAAAACATGTATGAAAATCCTATCCATGTTGAAAATTCCTGCAAAAATTATATCAAGTTATTGTACTTCTCTAATTATCATTGCTTTCCATTGTTGACCTGAAGTAAATAATATCTCCTTAAAGTTATAAGAAATTTAAAAACAGGTAAGGAAGGAACACTCATTGAACTTTGAAAATAATTAAAGAATTAAAATGTCTAGAATATATTTTACAATAACAATGGATAATTTAATCTGTCTTTAATATTATAAACATGAATAAAGCCGAAAATAAATATTAATTGAAGCCCAATCTGAAGTTGTAAGATAAAGTTTATCTATTTGAATGGGTAGTAGAAGGAAGTTGAAGCCTGTAATTATGCTCTAGTCATTCCCATATGCAAGACTCAAGTTCTCTAACTAGAGTGAGATTTATACCATATCAAGAGTACCGGATCATATAATCAAGTCTAGTCTTTGAGGAATGTATATTATATTGAAAATATTATTCTATCACAGCATAAAGTTGTATGTTTATATAGATATTTATCAAGTTTTCACCTAACCTGAGATCCTTAAAGAATGGGGCACACAAAGGAATTAACATCAAAATTTAGTCTTTTTATATAGTGAAGTCTAATAAAATTAAATTCTCATACCCCCCCCCCCGCCCAAAGTCTAATGCTATAGACAATCTGACTTCACTTTCAGTGTACTTTTATATGTGAATGCAACAAAGAAAACAATGATCCAAGGAAGGTTGTCTGAGTTCAGAAAAACAAAGTCATAAAACATGGTAAGAAAATCATGACCAGAAACACATGTAAATAAATTTCAGTAAGCACATACCAAACATTAACAGAGCAGCCGTTTCCTCAAACTTTCTCAATACAGAATCATTTTAAACACCATTGCTTGGCATGTAGTAACAATTCTATCTGGGAAAGCATGAAAGGAAAGCAAAAGACTATATCTAGATTCAAAGTACACTGGCCAGATTAAGCTATATTAACTATGTTCTGACAGCAAACAAGAGTAAGTATATCCTATAAACTAAATGTAAACATTTATTACAAGAGGCCTGAAATCATATCCAAGAACATCTCACTAGCAAGGGAATGGATATATATTTATATTTGTGTGTGTGTGTGTGTGTGTGTGTGTGTGTGTGTGTGTGTGCATGTGAATTGTGTGTGACAGACTTTTTATGTGAGTTTTACAATTATAAACGACTCAATGACACCTGAGAAGCTCAGCCCATAATGGTCACTTAGTCTTTGAGAACATAGCTTCTTTGAAGTCTGTGGAGCTCCAATCAACAAATATCAATCTGCAAATTATGGTGCCTCAATAGTCCTTATATGGTGCCAGGAGACCAGATGCTTACTAGAGAGCTACTGGTTCTATGTCTGTAATAATAGTCAGCCATCATTGGGAAGAGAGGACCCTTGGTCTTGCAAACTTTATATGCCCCAGTACAAGAGAACACCAGGACCAAGAAGGGGGAGTGGGTGGGTAGGGAAGGAGGGGGGAGGGTATAGGGGACTTTGGGGATAGCATTTGAAATGTAAATGAAGTAAATACCTAATAAAAATTGGAAAAAAATTTAGTTTGGAAGCACTAGTTCTGCTAGCTGTGGAGGAATCATCATCATCATCATCATCATCATCATCATCATCAACAACAACAGCAGCAACCTCAACAGCAACAACAACAACAGTGAAAATCAATTCTAGTGTATGCAGTAAGACCAGCAGAACAAAAAAACAAAGATTGGAATCATCTTCATGACATCAATTTCTATCTAACATGCAGGCAGCTGGTGATAACCACAATGGGTTCTTCAAGTGATGCTCCATACTGTGAGGTGTTTAATTTTTGGCAATCCATAATAAATGCATTAAACATTAATAAACTCTATGAAACAATTTAGGGTAATAGACTAATCACAGGATTAAAGGTTCATTCACTGATTCTATTTGCATATGAGAACTCAATATGCATATAATACACAGAATCAATGAAACTCAAACATGTTTCTGAAAACACTTAATTCCTTTAAATACAAAATCACATCACAATTTTGACTTCAACCTATCATTGGAAACAAAGCATGGAGAAGTGTTCTTCTTAAGGAGATGGTGTTTCCTGGAAAACAAAACTCAGATAGGATCATCAATAGGTGTACAACAATCTACCAGAAGATGGGAGGTCTAGCAACCATCAGGAAAACCTGTCAAAATCTCCTCATCTATGAGTGGAAATATGAACTCAGTAGGTTAAAATATGTATACAGTGTTAGGAGAGAGGATTAGTGGAAGGGTATTAGAAGAGTCAGAGGGAAGAGGACAGGTGGTAAATTTGATCAAATTCATTGTTTACATTACAATATGTTAAACCATAAAGGGCACAACTGGATTAAATTAGCTTCATTTGAAATCAGTTTATTCATTCTGACATACCAATCATGTTCAAAAAAATAGGCCCAGAGTTTTATGTCATCATTAGAAAGAGTTGCATTTGAATTCGAATATCAGAATTTCTCCTATGATATTATTAATCTTGTCAATGTGCCTATTCCCCATGCAGATAATTTGATTAGAGACAAAGTATAAACTAATCCTCAATGTGTGGTAACTTGGTGACAGCCACCACACAGTATGACTCAGCAATCATTCCCACACACTTGAAATTATTTTCAATCATAGATATTCAACAGTTCCTGCTAATGCCAAGCTGAAAACCTGGGATGTCACTCCCTAATTAGATAATCGTGTCCTTGAGATGCTCAGTCTAGAGGGAACACTGCTGAGCTGCAAGTGCCTGCAAATGAATTAAGATCTCTATTAAACACATGTGCTGCTCTTGTAATGTAGCTGTTGCCTGCTTATTCTGACACTCATTTGAACGTTGGTGTTATGATCATGTAAGAGGTAGGAAAGAATAAATGTTTTCAAGTTAAGGACAACAGTAAATCTCCTCCACCACAAATCTGTCACCATCTAGAAAAGACAGGGACTTTGCACATTACTATCTCTCTGGAACAATATACCAGAATTTTCTTGGTTAATTTGTATTTTACATAGTATTGCTTCATAATGGCATGCCATTGAATCATGATGTCATGTCATGATAGAAGCAAGGTGTGTGAACTTCAAACGATTTGACATAAAGTCTGTTATTGTTTAATCTCAGAGAAATTGTGTTTGTGAAATAAAACACATGCATGTGTTATTTTGGTTATTTGACCTTAGTGTGAATAACTATGAGGTAGATTATATTATTTAAAAAAAAAAAAAGGGAAAAGAGGGAAATTAAGAAATTGCTTCCACTAACTTCTTGTGGTGAAAGAAATATGAATCTTTGTGAAAAGTTAGTTAAATAAAGCCCTGAGAATCTGGAAATTTGAATAAAAATTCCATCATGGCTATAGTGCATAGCATTAGCAGGAGCTGAGGCACAGGCCAAGGCTGTCTTAGTTAGGGGTTAATAATGTTTGGAAGAAATACTATGACCAAAAGCAACTTGGTGAGGAAAAAGTTTATTTTGCCTAGAGTTGCATATAACAGTTAATCATAAAAAGCAGTGTGGGCAGGAACTCACACAGAGCAGGAACCTGATAGCAGAGGCTGATGCAAATAAATCAAGGGGGGCTTCTTACTGGCTTGATTCTTCAGCCTGCATTCTTATAGAATCCGGAAATCTAGCCCAGTTTTGGCACCACCCACAGTGGTCTGAGTCCTCCCACATCAATAACTAATTAATAAAATGCTCTAAAGCTGGATTTTGTGGAAGCATTTTTTAATTCATATTCCCTCCCTTCATATAACTCTAGCTTTGGTCAAGTTGAAATAAAACTATTCAACAAAAAGACCTCCCCTCATTTCCCCCTTCCCTTTTCTAAAGATAACAAGGAGGCCCCCAGTGGGTACCAACCTACCATGGAATATCAACTCACAGTAGTATTTGTCTCACAATATTGTCTCACAATGAGGCCAAACAAGGCAGCCCAGCTAGGGAAAAGGAATCCAGAGGCATGCAACAGAGTCAGAGACAGCCCCCATTCCAATTGTTATGGGAACTTCAGGAAGACCAAATTATATATCCATTACTTATGTATAGGGGCCAAAGTCCAGGCTATGCATTCTTTTTGGTTGGGGGTTGAGTCTTTGTAAGCTCCTGTGGACCCAGGTTAATTCACTCAGGTTTTTTTTTGTTGTCCTTGACCTCACTGGCTCTCTTAGTCCTTCCTTTAACTCTTCTACAAGAAGCCCTGAGCTCTCCCTGATGTTTGGTTATGTGTCTCTGCATCTGTTTCCATCAGCTGCTGGAGGAAGGCTCTCAGAGGACTGTGATGCTTACTTCCTGATTCCAAGAATATCATCAACAGTGTCAGGGGTCGGCGGTCCCCGTGGTGTGTGTGGAATAGAGCCATTGTGAACCTGTTGGACAAGATCTGTGTAGTTTGGGTGACAGAGCAAGAGAAGTATATTTCCTCAAACCTTTTGGAGCTGAGCAGATTGTGAGTGCGTGAAACATGACAGGTGTTGAGTTCAGATGTTGGATTTTGATTTTCTTAAGCATAGACATTTTATGTATGTTTGTATGTCTGTATATATGTTATTATGATCTTTCCATTATAAAATAAAGAGGGCAGCCTGCAGAAGTGACACAGCTGCTGGGACAGACTCAGTTTCTAGCTGCAGACATCTGGCAACTTTCCCACCCAAGCAGGGGTGTTAGCCCGGGAGGGGACTCAAGGCCTGAGCTGGTAGGAAAGCCATCTTTGCTCCAGTGCTTTGCTGGGGAAAGGGTGGCCTGCAGAAGCTACACAGCTTCTGTGAAAGATCGCATTTCTGTCTCTACACATACAGGCATCTTCCCCGCCAGAGGAGAGGTGTCTGCCCATGTCTTAGTCAGGGTGTCTATTCCTGCACAAACATCATGACCAAGATGCAAGTTGGGGAGGAAAGGGTTTATTTGGCTTACATTTCCATACTGCTTTTGATCACCAAAGGATGCAGGACTGGAACTCAAGCAGGTCAGAAAGCAGGAGCTGATGCAGAAGCCATGGAGGGATGTTCTTTACTGG
>NC_034602.1:69190851-69204707 GCF_900095145.1 Mus pahari
TGGCAGTTATCATGTAGAAGAATGAGAATTGATCCATTCTTATCTCCTTGTACAAAGCTCAAGTCTAAGTGGATCAAAGACCTCCACATAAAACCGGAAACACTGAAATTGATAGAGGAGAAAGTGGGCAAAAGCCTTGAAGATATGGGCCCAGGGAACAAATTTCTAAACAGAACAGCTGTGGCTTTTGCTGTAAAATGAAGAATTGACAAATGGGACCTCATTAAATTGCAAACTTCTGTAAGGCAAGACACTGTCAACAAGACAAAATGGCCACCAACAGATTGGGAAAGGATTTTTACCAGTCCTAAATCTGATAGAGGACTAATATCCAATATATACAAAGAGCTCAAGAAGCTGGACTCTAGAAATTCAAATAACCCCATTTAAAAAAGGAGTACAGAGCTAAACGAAGAATTCTCAACTGAGGAATACGGAATGACTGAGAAACACCTGAAAAAATGTTCAAAATCCTAAGTCATCAGGGAAATGCAAATCAAAACAACCCTGAGATTCCATCTCACTCCAGTCAGAATGGCTAAGATTAAAAATTTAGGTGACAGCAGATGCTGGCGAGGTTGTGGAGAAAGAGGAAAACTTCTCCATTGCTGGTGGGATTGCAAGCTTGTACAACTACTCTGGAAATCAGTCTGGTGGTTCCTCAGAAAATTGGACATAGTACTACTGGAGGAACCAGCAATACCACTTCTGGGCATATACCCAGAAGATCTTTCAACTGGTAATAAGGACACATGCTCCAATATGTTCATAGCAACCTTATTTATAATTGGCAGAACCTGGAAAGAACCCAGATGTCCCTCAATAGAGGTATGGATACAGAAAATGTGGTACATTTACACAATGGAGTACTACTCAGCTATTAAAAACAGTGAATTTATGAAATTCTTGGACAAATAGATGTATCTGGAGGATATCATCCTTAGTGAGGTAACACAATCCCAAAAGAAGTCACTAGATATGCACTCACTGATAAGTGGATATTAGCCCAGAAACTTAGAATACCCAAGATACATTTTGCAAAACACAAGAAAACCAAGAAGGAAGACCATCGTGTGGATACTTCATTCCTTCTTAGAATAAGGAACAAAATACCCAATGAAAGGTCATTGGTACAGAGACAAAATTTAGAGCTAAGATTAAAGGACGGACTATCCAGAGAGTACCTCACCCGGGCATCCACCCCATCATCAGCTACCAAACCCAGATACTATTGCACATGCCAGCAAGATTATGCTGAAGGGACCCTGATATAGCGACCTCTTGTGAGGCTATGCCAGTGCCTGGCAAACACAGAAGTGGATGCTCACAGTCAGCTATTGGATGGAACACAGGGCCCCCAATGTAGGAGTTAGAGAATGTACCCAAGGAGCTGAAGGGGGCTGCAATCCTGTAGGGGGAACAACAATATGAACTAACCAGTAACCCCTGAGCTTGTGTCTCATATGTAGCTGCATATGTAGCAGAAGATGGCCTAATTGGCCATCATTGGGAAGAGAGGCCCCTTGGTCTTGCAAACTTTATACCCAGCACAGGGGACTGCCAGGGCCAAGAAGTGGGAGTGGGTGGGTAGGGGAGCAGGGGCAGAGGGAGGGTATAGGGAACTTTTGGGATAGCATTTGAAATGTAAATTAAGAAAATATCTAATAAAAACATAAAAAATTAAATAAAATAAATATGTGACTTGCTTTGTATATTACAAGAAACCATAGTTAATAAATTTGGTTTTTAAAGGGAACGTTGTCATTAAATTGTTGACATGAACCAGAGGGAACAAGCTTGTAAAGAATATTGGTCTGCAGTATCTTCTTCAGTTTGTTCTCCAGCTTCCTGCCTTGAGTGCTAACCTTAGTGTCCCTTGATGATGTCATTTAACCTATACTGTTAAAGAAACACATTTTGCTCCTCAGTTGATTTGGCCAATGTTTTATTACACCAGCAGAGAATCAAACAAGAATATGTAATGACACATATGTACATTGATCACTCCAGAAGCTCTCATTAGATTCATCAATATATTTTTGTGGTTGTTTGAATGAAACTCACCCCTCCGGACCATATATGATCATATATTTGAATACTTAGTTGCTAGTTAGTGAAACTGTTTGGGAAGGAGTAGGCTATATCATCTTTTTGGAGGAAGTGGCACTGATGACATGCTTTGAGGTTACAAAATTTATTAACTTTTTCAATCTCTGTCTGTCTGTCTGTCTGTCTTTCTGTCTGTTTGTCTGTCTTGTGGTTTTATTTTTAAGGTATAAGCTTCCATCTACTGTTTCAGAAATATGTCTTTCTGCCTGTTGCCATGTTCCCTGAAATAATGGACAGGGACTGACCCACTGAGATTGTAAATTCCTCCAAATTCTCTTCTATAAATTGTTCATAGTTTTTTATAAAAGCAATAGAAATGCTACTAAGGCAATTTAACAAATATTCAGGTTTATTTATTCACTCACGTGTCTGAGTTTGTTCTCAGCATGTCTGTGTTACCACTGTATGTAGCCAGCTGCCATAGACACTGGAAAAGCACCTTAGGATCACCTAGAATTAGAATTATTGGCAGTTATCTTACTAGGAATAGAATTTGGGTCTTCTAAATCATCAGATTTTCTTACCTGATAGTCCTCTCTCAAGCTATATCTTTCACATAATTTTTAATCTTCAGAACACTGGTTAATCTCTAAAGTTTTGATTCTAGATGTTTAAAAATCATTAGCTCCCTACCAATTTAAATGGAATTCCTTATTTCTATAAATATATCATATGATTTGTAATTCTCAGATCCAGTGTTGAAATATGTAGTGCTAATATCTTTCTACGTGTGAGTTAGTGGCTAATTTCCCTAGCTTCTCACCATCCTTTTTAGTAAAATGACTCAGTTTGTACTTCTTACATTCTTTTTTTTTTGAATCTCCTGTAAGTTTATGAAAACTCTTTGAGGAAATAAGTAGGTCAAAGTTTATTTGTACTATGGAACAATACTTTGAAATTTGTCTGTACTCAACATATAATACATTTTCTGAAATATAGAGCTGACTTATAATGCCTGCTGAATTTGCTCGTGGAATTATATTATTGTATTCTCTAGTACATTCCATGCCTTCTAGCTTTTGTGGATATACTCTTTTGTTACTTCTGATAAATCTAAATGGAATATTTTTGAAGTTAAAAAAAAAAAAAAGATAACCCCTAGGCAGTGATTTTGGTTTACTTCAACTCCTCTGGCAAATCTGATTCATATGCTCTCAAAAGTATTGCCATAGGGTTATAATCATAGACAGAAAAAAGATAATTGTTTACACAGATTTAGGTAATTATTCAAGTTTTAGTGCTTGGTTCAATTGACCATATGGGTAGAGCAAAATGACTATTTTTGTTGTTGTTGTTGTTGTTATTGTTGTTGTGTAAATTGAAAAAAGAATCTGTTAAGTCAAATAATATGTACTTAAATTTCCATACAAATGTAGTTAGCTTTTCAGTATTCAAAAACAATTTTAAAATGTTCCATTGCAGGTAGGATATCAGAATTTAAATAAAGTCATATAAACACGCATATGCCTATTCGCTGTGTCTGTACTCAAATAATGAGAACTAGAATAAAGATGGGGATGCATGCCTAGAAGGAAGAATAAATGGCACACAATGACAAGCATGTGAATGTGCGATCATAAGAACCTTAGTGCAACGATGCACATCTGCCAGTATATACAGAGGACTTACACAGCACTCCAGTACTTCAGAGAAGTGAGAGCTGCCAAAAGAATTATCATCAAATGGAAACGCTACATGTTAGTGACGAGATATGGTGAGAGACAAAATGATACTTTGATAGGGTTTTCTTCTTCGTTAAATGGTGATTCATAGATCATTGATAACATTTTTCAAAGACTACGTTTTCCTTTTGTGCTGGAATTTCATTCATTCTTGCATATCTTCTATATGTTTTGTTAGTCTATACTTTTCATTTGAATTCTATTCTGTGTTATGCCTATGCAACAATATGAATTAGCAATAGCTTATGGTGGTGACCTTTTTGTGGGATGTTACCCTGGTATTTGATGACAGAAATGAAATTAATATATGGACAAGAGTTTATTTCCTTTATTCTTCCAATCTACATGTGTACACTTAGGAGAACACTTCCCCTCTGACTATCGAAGTTTCATTGTAGAGCTCAAACAAAAACATAGTGGATGATTTTATGAAATAGTCTCAATACTTCACAAATAATATTTTCAGTATAAGATATATATATATATATATATATATATATATATATATATCATAACACTTTCCTATCTTCAAGCAACAAATATATTTTCTCATAGCTTCAGTGACTTCTGTGTAACATATAACAGTATTCCTGTTACATTACTGTCCAAATAGATGTTTTTTTTTCATTTCGTGTATGTGTATTTTCCTTACGGACTATTAGTGGCCTAACTTAGAACACATTTTGTGCTTTTTAATTTACCTAATACATAATCTAGTTAATGCATTCCATATTTCCTAGTTTATGTTGCAAAATTCATTTCATTAATCCATGAAAGTACTGAGTTTACATCAATGTAGCAAGCATTTGAATATAATTGTTTATTATTATTATTACTACTAAATAAGTCATCTGGGCTGGTGAGTGGCACACCTCTTCCTGAGTATATTCTTGAAATCTCCAGAGACCAACCAAACAATATAGGCTTTTGTCATTGCTCTGGAATTCCTACTAGATCTAGAAAATGGATCATATAGTTCAAAGAACACATCTTGATAAATACTGTAGAAAAATAAAGGTGGAACTCATTTGAAATCTTTATACTGATGAGCCTTAGTAGTCACAGAAGAAGCTAAGTAAGCTACTAGAGCAAAAAGAAAAAAAAGAAGATAAATCCTATATGAATAGTAGTATCCTCCTACATTCTGTGATCTATGAGATGAACTTACCAGTCAACAAGTTTCACTTCTACAGTAGTAACACTATGCCATAGGACTAGCCAATTGTTCTTTTATTGGATTTGAGATATAATCCACAGAATGAATATCTATGTCTGATAAATTTGGTCAAAAATCCATGAAAAAGGAAAAACTAGGCTCAAGGGGAAGAATATGGTTTATTAATAATTTTACATAGTATATCTTCCATCTAAAAATTAATATTTATACCCATGAACCTTCACTATTCTCAGCTATAATCAAAGACACCTCTCTTATTCTAGAATGTTGGTAAATGTGTAAATTCAAGGATGCACAAGAATGTGAGGATATTTACAGATAAAGCTAAAGCCCTCTTAGTCTTGCAAACTTTATATGCCCCATACAGGGGAACGCCAGGGCCAAGAAGTGGGAGTGGGTGGGCAGGAGAGCAGAGTGGGGGGAGGGTAGAGGGGACATTTGGGATAGCATTAGAAATGTAAATGAAGAAAATAACTAATAAAAAAAGAAAAGAAAAAAACTAAAGCCCTGAACAAGTCATTTAACTTATCTTCCCTGACACTTGGTGAGCATGGTAGAAGAAGAACAGACAGAAGCAGAAGATAGGAGGAAGTATCTGAAGTGTCATCTCCTACACAAGACACAGCCATAGCAACCATAGACTCATGTGATCTGTGAAAGTCCATACTAGGTCTGCATAAGTATGGAGACATCAGTAACCACACATAGATGGAAGAGGGATAAAATGATACTTAATTGTCACTGCTGACCTGTGTGAAGAAGTTCCATGGGAAAGAAAATTATTGCTATTAGTTTTATGCCCTTTGATAACCCTCTGGGCATTGAGGGGTTGTTCCAAACCAGTTGTTACATACATGGCACTAGTTGAACAAATGTATAATTAAGATTGACACTCAACTTGACTCACCTGGGAAGAGAGACCACAGTAAAGAAACTATCTGCATCATATTCCACTGTGGCCATATCTTTCAAGACAATTTTTAAATTGCTAATTGATATAAGAGAGCCCAGTCCACTCTGGGACACTGCATCCTTAAACAGCTCAACAAGAGTTATAACAAAAGTGACAAGACAGTGAGAGCAACCCAGCAAGCAGCAATCTGCATCTTTCAGGCTCAAAGTCCTCATCTTGAGCACCTCTCCTGGCTTCACTCAATGGTGGAGTATAAGCTGTAAGCACAAATAAAGCATTTCTTTCTCAAATTAGTTTGGGTCAAGGTTTTATAACAACAATAGAAAGAAAACTAGAACAAAGAATCATTAAATAGAATCAAAAGTCATAAATGTAAAATATTTGTAAGTCGGGGTTATTGGGTAATTATGGGGGATAAGGAGGAGATAAAACAGGATGGGGAGAGTAATTAGAATACATTCAATATGTGAATGAATTTGTCAAATTATAAAACTACTAAAAATAAAGAAACCGACAATATACAAGTTTTAGAGTGTTTGGACGACCTTTCTTCACGTTGTATTCAGGTGCACCTCTGTCTTCTTTATTGTCAACTGTACCAGCAGAGAGCTAAGTGCAGGCAGCATATTAGTATTGCCATTTCCGTGGTCCATCAATGATGTTTCTATTTTTAAATGTTTGTCTTCCCATACCTTCCCAAAAGATGAAGGTCATGCAGCCCTCAATGTCTTAGGCAACCTAAGAGATGGACCAGACCAGACCTTGTCTCACAGATGATTGGTTTGAGTGAAATACGGACTGTCACTAGCTGGGGCAGCAAGTATGGGGATGGAACTTCTGGGCAGGAAAAGACATAGGGGGATGGAAGAGAGGAAGGAAAACTGAGAGAAGCATACAAAGGAACAGGGCAGACAGGAACAGCGGCAGGGATGGAGAGAGCTAGGCCTGTGGCAGAGACAGACTGGGAAGTCATTTTAAGTTAGAAGCTAGCTGAGTGCCCCAAATAAAGGCTTAATGCTTTTTAACTATATTAAAGTCTCATATCGTATTTAAACCACAAATGAGATCTGAAAAAGCCCTGTAATATCTGGCATAAAAACCCGGGGTATGAAATCCAAGCTGAGGTACTAGAATCAGACTCAGACCACAAACCCCAGAGATGGGAGCTGGATGAGAAAGCCCAGGTGGAGGCGGCATTTCTCTCGTGGTTGTCTGCTGTTTTGTGAGATGACGGGTTGTAAGAGGTTCCCCTCTGGCTGACGAGTATCAGCATCGCCTGGAGACAGGCAGAGGGCAAAGACCTGCTCTGATGGTTGCAGGCATCCTTCAGCCATCCCTGCATCCGTAGACGGGGCTGCATGGCACTGCAGCTGAGGAGAGGAGCAGCAGTGCACAGGAAGCTAAGGCCCAGATGTTTCGAATCAAGACATTTACTGAATAGTTCAGAACTAGTAATATATGCTCAGGACAGACAATTCCCAGAGGACAGAACTTAGAGAAACTTAAGTACTAATGTAAGTTTAGAAGTTTTAAAGTTGGAAGCAGTAACCGTTAAATAAGAAAACAATGTTTTATAAGTGTGCGGAGACACAGCAAATAAGGAAAGAAACTGAGTATAGACATAAAAAGAAATATGTTTAAACGATAATGGTAGAACTGAGAGATGGAATGTTAAATTACAAGCAGTAGAACAAAAATCAGAGGATATTTTTTAAGTAGAACAAAGAAATTTCTCAAGTTAGTCCAGCAGAGATAATAATCCCTTATACTAATGCTAACTTTATCTCATTATGGATAATCAAAGAGGATTGGCAAAAAGAGCTTGCAGTAAGTTTTGGGAGAAATTAGTAACAAACACCCTGAAAGCATTGACTTCAGTTTATAAAACAATTGGATTTTTCCCTGTATAGTGAGGGGAACACTGTAGTATTCTAACACTCCTACCTTGTATACAGATGCCAATAAATTAAGAATGACAGGTTATAAATCGGGACATGCAAGCAAAGTTGTTCAAAGCCCATATGCTTTAGTTAAAATAAATCAGAAGTATATGCTATTCTCAGGGATCTACTAGATTTTTTTTTTTAATAATCTCTCAATATAGTTACTGACGCTCAACATTCAGAAAGATAGTTTGTATATAGAGATGGTTTTATTTATTCCAGATAATTCAGAATTTACTTTGTTTTTTTATTCAAATATAACAGAGAATTAGAAACAGATCAACCATTACGCATTACCCATATTCAGACTCATACAGGTTGCTCAGGACTATTGGCATTGGTTGATGAGACTATAGATCAGTCACTACTGGAGACTTATGGGAAGCTTCAAAATATTGTAAAAAGTATCATGTAAATAATTCTATAATGGTACAGTAAGTGAAGGAAATTATAAAAAGTTGCCCTTCTTGTTTTTTATATAACCAAGCTCCATTACCTAACAGAAATTACCCTAAAAATAACCAAAGAAATGATATTTGGCAGATGGACGTGTTTTATTTTCTAAAGTTTGGAAAATCGAGCTGTGTACATCATATGATTGATGCCTCTTTAGGGTTGTAATAGGATTGTAATAGGCCTCTGCCTAGGCTTCAGAGAAGACTGATTCTGTAATTGCATATTTATTAGAAGTGATGGCTATTTTAGGGATATCTTACAGATTAAAACTGATAATACTCCAGCATATGTATCAAGTACAATGAAACACTTTTCCAAATATTATAACGTAAAACATGTTACAGGTCAAGCAATAGTGGAAAGTTCTAACCACCTATAAAGGAAATGCTCACAATACTGAGGAGGATGCATAAGGTCTCCTAGAGACAGAATTCATAATGCTTTATTAATTTTATAAAAATTAAATGTCAATGAAGCAGGTGACACGGATGCTGAATAACTGTGGATTTTAGAATGGACTACTGAATTAAGAAACCTATATGTTTAAGGATGTGTTAACCTCAGAATGTCAGGGGAAATGTGTTGGGGAAAGGGGTATGCTTATATTTCTACAGAAAACAAAAAGTGTAGACTCAGTCAATGTTAATAAAGATGAGATCTGACCACAGAAGACCTCCTGAAAATATTGACTACTGACATGAAAGACTAATCCGAGAAAAACAACAAAACAGATGACACAAATGCTGATGCTCTTACATGGGAACAGCTCAGAGACCAGCTGAGACAGAATATCCCTGTAGAAGCCTATGAATCTTCTTGGCCACCTTGTCCTTGTGATTTATTATTCAATTTCATCTTTTCATATAGCATGGATGGAAATTTTCATTACAGTTTAGTTTTACAGTCCAAACAGCCTTAGAAAAATTAACAGATGTCATTCACCTGCTCGAGCATAGAGCCGAGAATCATCTTTAGCTGATCTGTGCACACCACACTGCACAGTCTACTGTACATGTGTTAATACAAAATTGCCCCAAAAATATTGCCTTTAAAAGCTGATCTATTTTAAGAGCAAACAATCAGACACCAACAAAGACAAAGCAATTAGCTCCAGGTGATGCAGCCTCACAGACTGATTCACAAGATGTTTCCTCAAAAATTGCATCCAGGACATCTTCAAAGCAGCTAGCCACAAGGGTTTCTGCCTTACAGACTGCTTCAGCTAGAGCTTCCATTAAGCTGTGCACCTTCATATCCCAAAGACTTGCACTGGCACGTGAAACAGCCAGTGCTCCCAGGACTAGGCAATATTCCAATTCTTTTAAGGTCCCTAAAGATGCCTTTACTCTCAGAGAGCAGATAGCTTTTCCAATGAATATGAAACTCTCACTCCCAAGGAGCAGGGTGGGTACTTTGGTTACTAGGTGGGTTTTGGATGTTTATTGTTGTTTAAGGGGGGTTGTTTGTAAATTGTATTGGTCATGATCAAGGATGAAACAAAATGAAGGAGGTTAGATTCAGGGATCACTTTCCCTCCCTCTATTCTTTGTTCTCTCCTCTCTAGTATTAAGGTGTTGAAGGGGAGTATAAGAAAATGTAAGAACAAACAAACAAACACACACTTCCCCAAAACAAACAAACAAACAAAAAAGCCAACCAAAACAAAACAAAACTAGGTAGATTATGGTATATCCTTAAAAGGGAAAAGAAGGATACTTTTTTATAACTAATTATAGACTAGAAAGCAACAAGTCTCAAATATTTGAGATAGGTATGGGTTTGTTTTTACAATGAGTGAAATTTAAGGTTGTATTTGCTACATCATACATTATATGTGATTTACCTCATGTTTAAGGTATATGTAAATATGCAACTCATTTAAAGAAACGGTGTCCTATGGAAGATACTATTGTAAACCCCCAAGGATAATTAAGAAGTGCAAGTTAATAGTCAGTCACCTATAAATAGTCAAACTTATAGTGTGGAGGACAAGGAAGAAGGCTCTCAGCCAAGATTTTGATGTTGAGCTACACAAGGCTCAAGATGAATACAGCTGAAGAATGTGTTCTTTGTATCTTAGGACTCTGAATAAAGTATTATGAGACTTCTGCTTATACCTTATTTGTTCCTTAATGACTTTGATCTAGAACTGATTCTATATTGCACTATATATATATATATATTTGTGTGTGTGTGTGTGTGTGTGTGTGTGTGTGTGTGTGTGTGTGTGTGTGTGTGTGTGTATGTAAAAGCAGACTGGAAAACCTGCTTCAGCACTGGCTGGGGTCATGCTATAATGTTGTCTAGTTGTCTTTTCCCTTTTTAATCCTCACTACCTCCCTCAAGAACCTGTTGACTGACTGAGCTGGCTTGGTCATTGTAGTCATGTTAGGTTGGTGTGTAGGGGAGCAGGGGGGGTATAGGGGACTTTCAGGATAGCATTTGAAATGTAAATGAAGTAAATACCTAAGAAAAATTGGAAAAAAATCCTTCACTAATTCATTCTGTCAGATCTTTCACTAATTTCTTTGTCAGCCACTTGGTTAGACATCTCTTTCGAACATGGCTGCTTCTATCTACAAACTTACCTTAAACTTATGTATTTCAGTAAAGGGGATTAAAGGTGTAGGGCACATCTGCATTACAGATGGATCACACAAACTTAGCTCTTTGGATGTGATCTCATGCCATAGTAATCATGTTGTTGGATGAAAATTCTTCTACCCACCCCCTAAACACACACAAGAAACATAGGCATAGAAAGGACAGAGACATGCATAGAGCAAAGTAACATTTGCTATTGATATCTCAGAAGTGACCCTAGTTTCCTTTTCAATTATTAGCTTCCTTTCTCAAAAGGTTTCTTGTTATATTAAGGTTTATCATCAAATAGATTTTCTGATTGAAATTTTTTTGCAATTCAAATACAGCAGATAGTCTTCATTATCTACATTTTCTTTTCACAAAATATACTTATAAATGTTGTTTAAACTAACCCATTGCTCATAATATTTAAATTATTGATCTATAATCTCTCTCTACCGTGTTACTGGCAAATGTTTTGGAAACATGCAGATTATGCTTGTTATATGTTATAATGAATAATATAATATGCTCATGATATGTCCTTTTGAATAGCAGGGCACAGTCTGCCAGCTTAGAAGTAAAAGACAATATCTTATGCAATGTTATGTACTTACTATCTGTGTATAAATCTACTTCTGATAGCTTAATGCTTCTGTCATTCCTGTCATTTTGAGGAATTGGACTATTTAATATGGTTAGATATATGTAGCTCAACACGTGTCAAATGGAGCATAAATTATTTTTTAATATTGAGTACTTTCATCCTAAATTCCCTGGATTTAAAGATATCATTATTTTCCTTTTGGGTACCTAATGGTGTTTCCTTCTGAAGTGAAGGTGTGAATGATAACTTTCACTCTAAAATGTATTCCTTCCTAGCAGATCAGTTTGTTGTGGTAATTTCAATTTGGCATGAAGAATATAAAAATTACTGTAACATAGGTGAGTTTTTATGATTTCATTAATTTTTTATTGGATATTTTCTTTATTTATAATTCAAATATTATCCCCTTTCCCGGTTTCCCCCCTGGAAAATCCCTATCACCTCCCCCTCCCCCTGTTTTTATGAGGGTGTTCCTCCACTCACAGACCCCTTCCTGCCCACCCTTTCATTCCTCTACACTGGGGCATTGAACTTTCACAGGACCAAGGGCCTCTCCTCCCTGTTTTAGCCAGACAAGGCCATTCTCTGCTACATATATAGGTGGACCCACTATCAAGTTCACTGGGAAATTTCACAATTGTTCACTAAGTGATATAATACTCAAGGGACAATAAGAAAAGTGAATGAATTTATTTGTAAAATGAGTAAAATGCATATGGGACACCAGGCAAATATTAGTTTATAATTTGAAATATGAGTTATCAGCTAATTCATAACATAATTTAAAAGTATATCATATTCATGTTGAAATATTTATATAGAAAACATGTTTTCCTTAATGGCTAGGATATATCTAGAGAATTTCACCAGAAGGAACATGTTATTCTATATCAGAGTCATATACTGAATTCACAAATGGGAGATTGTTGGTCAAGAGCTCCACAGAAACTCTGGATTCAATCTAGATAAGGTAAGAGTGTGATTTATGAGAGTACTCCCATTATAACACAGAATATTTTTATAGCAAACCTCCATTCTGTAAGTAGAAACAGAGTATATAATTACATTAAACATAAAGAGCAGCAAAGAGGTAAGCAGGGAATATAGTAAAAATTTTACCATCATCACATTAAATAATATTCTTAATTGCATGCCCTATTTTTGATTATGGATGACCAATAAGTAGGTTATCTTTTTATCATCAACTTGAATGTAAGCATGTGAGTAACAGATTATACTCTTATGGATATGCTGTCATTACAGCACCGCATTAATTATCTTCCTTCCACTGTAGTCCTAAGGTGCCATGTTTTATATGCTGTCAGTCATTGACCAAACTTCATTATATGAAATGACAATAGTAATATGTGGATATATTAATTTATTTTGCATATGTATAACAAAAGGCAGAAATGAATATTCCACTGGCTTATCCTTATTTCTTCTCTCAGAAACACTTTTAGTAAAAGTAACGGGTTTTGTTTGTTTTGTTTTGTTTCTGTTTTTTTGTTTGTTTGTTTGTTTTTTACCAGATGTGACTGTCATCTCAGAAGCTTACTGCTGAAGAAGCTCATTCTTTCTAGCTCTTTCTAAACTCTGGATCGCTGGTTCAACTCAGCTGTTGTGGCTGAAAAGCCCTTTCTAAGCTGTCTGATTTAAACTGTCTTCTCTCAACTTCTCATTGAATTGCCCTGCTTGGAAAAGCTGCCTCTTAATTCCACAAACTGAATTGCACTGACTGAACTCAACAGAACCCCACTACTTTGCCTGAACTCAATTGAACTCTCCCTCAATTACACATCACTGTCAAACACTGCTGCTTCCTTCTACAAACTAACTTATTTTCACATTTGGAATTAAAGCTGTATGCTAACTGTGTGTTTCTATCCCATCCAGATCATATAGACCTAAAAGGTCTTTGAATATGCTCCTTAACCAGAACTTTTATTACTGGATTAACATTCCTCTCTAATTTTCTCACTCATGAATTTAGTCCATGTATTTGTTAGTTGTAAAGCAACAACAAAAACATTTTTTCCCTCACAATTCTAGGAACTGAGATTCTCCATCATAGGTACAATAAGCTCCATTTTCAGGTTTGGCAGAAAGAGGTTTGTACATGAAGTGGACTTCCCTATTCTGAATTTCTCAAAGACTTACTTGCACACATCCCCACCATGAGTATTAGATTTCCTATGTAAATTTATCAGGGATACACATTTTGATCCCTGAAATTCTGAAAAGAAAAACTTTCCCATCTTAAAAATTCTTTGTCTTGATTTGCATTCCCCTGATGACTAAGGATGTTGAACATTTTTTCAGGTGTTTCTCAGCCATTCGATATTCCTCAGTTGAGAATTCTTTATTTAGCTCTGTACCCCATTTT
>NC_034602.1:69206767-69209273 GCF_900095145.1 Mus pahari
GGGGGGGGGTATAGGGAATTTTTGGGATAGCATTTGTAATGTAAATAAAGAAAATAATAAAATAATTCAAAAAATTAATAATTTTCAGTGCAAGTACTGAAATCAGGGCCTTCGAAATAGAAGGTAAACCAAGTGCCCTACCACTGAACAACTGGCCCAGCTCAAAGATTCTTAGTAAGGAACAGTGAGCCACTTGGTGTGACCAACTTTTGATGGCTCTAGAGATACTGGTATCAATTTATCTTCTGTTATATTAATAAAATGGTCAGTTCTTGATAAAGCAAAAAAAATGATTTTGGTTTGTGTTTTTAACTGTTATTTAGTAAACTGTTGACTCACAGTCAGTGGCAAGGCAGTCCACACTGTAGAATATGGCAGAGCAAAGTAATTCTCACCACAACCCCTGGATGCAATGGGAAGCAAAAGCTGGAAGTTAAGGACTGAATATCCCATTCAAAGGCTTGCTTCCATACACATGGCTTTTCCTATTTGACCCTCCTAGTCAGTGCTCATAGCACCAGGGGCTAGGAACCATCCTTTACTGTATGGTCATTTGGTTATGATAACATACATTACACTGCCCTTTTATGCAGAAATCAATGACATTTGAAAAAAAATTCTTTGTCTTTATTATATTACATCTATTTCCCTTTTGTAAACATGTGTTGGAGTGTTATTATCACAAAGTGATTCTATAGTCTCCAAAAGTATAATTCTTGGTCTTGAAAAATTTTGCTTTGAAAATAGAAAGCATTTTGGTACAGATATTTTCCTTCTTTCTTCTTCTTTCTTTCTTTCTTTCTTTCTTTCTTTCTTTCTTTCTTTCTTTCTTTCTTTCTTACTTTTTACTAGGGACATTTTCTTCCAGACAAATGGAATTAGAGCACTGATATATTTTAGAGTAGTTAAAATCTGTCTGTTACACAGAAGACACTTGCAAATCTCAGAAATAATAAAGAGAAATCAATTCCTTTTAAAACTCAATAGATGCCAGTCTTAAGATAATGAATATTTAAATATTATGTAATGAATATTTAAATGCCATGCAGCCTTTGCCTGTTTCTTTTTTTTACAGTTTCTACAGACTTACTTCACCATCTTTCACTGAGAAACTATTAAACCTCATTGAAGGAAAAGAATCTATGAACTGAGGATTTCAGTATAGAATAATGAAATTGAGCTACAGTTGAAATATTTCCCTGAAAAAATTCTAAGGCAGAGGAATACCAATGAAAATAATCTACCAAATGCACAGACAACAGAGGATATCAACTCTACAACTATATAGAAGGAGAGCTAACATTAATTGTTTTAATACTAAACTAGGCTAACATGGGAGAATGAAAGGAAACTAAAATTAAATGTCCCTAAAGAACACAAACATAGAAATCTTCAACAAATCCCAGCAATATTGAAAGCAGATAAATCTTGACCAGTGAGCATTAGAGTTATTTGAAAACCTTTTAATGAATTTAGCAAGTGAAACAATATAGGGTCTTGAGATTATAGCAGATACTGGCAATATATTGACGAAACTCAGCATATGCACATAGAAAAGGTATTATAATATTTACTAACGTAATAATGGCTACTTAGATTGATACACTAGTTCATATACTGAAATGCTAATTACCAGAAACCTAAATGTGATTGTATTTGCAATCAGGCCTTTACTTAAGAAATGATTATATTTAGATATACTCTAACCTCCTATAATTACTAATGACCTTTTAGGGTAAGAAAGGTAAGATGCAATTGTGGGTGGGCTGAAGATTTCATGTAACATACCAGGAACTGCTGTCTTCTATAGATTTCTGAGAGGAGCCTAGGAGAAAGTGCTCCCTCACAAACCCAAGCAGAGCTGACACTCCACTCAGCATTTCTGAGCATCAAGAGGGAAGTCTCTGTGCCATTTTATTATGGAATTGGAAATGCTAATGCTCACAGTTTCTTACACTGCTTTGCTGAATTCAACAGGATTCAGAGTCTCCAACAAGCAATGCTTCGTGAAGGAAAATTTCAAGCTTCTAGTCACTATGGACTTTCCCAAAAGACCAGTCTCCTGAGGAGTCTCAGTCTACAGTGATTAGGGTTGATTATATGGTAGTGGATAACCTCTAGGGGGTTTTATGTCAGGGATGAAGGCTTATTCTCCCTCTAAAAGTCCTTCTGAGTTGAAGTTCTTTGTATAGGAGTGGGATCCTAGAAAATTTCTCCCCTTTCAGACCAACTATTACCATTGTCTAATCTTTGCACAGCTCTTTCTAGGGGACACTATTTCACAGCACACTTCCTGGAGTTCTGATTCTTGCAACCTTTCTACCTTCTCTGTTATGAGGTTTACTGAGCTATAAATCCAGAATGCCTGATGCAGAAGCAGGTGTAAACAGTCGAGGGACCAAGACAGCTCAGTCCCCTGGATCTATATCTATCTATCTATCTATCTATCTATCTATCTATCTATCTATCTATCTATCTATCTATCTATCTATCTATCTATCTATCT
>NC_034602.1:69211143-69214577 GCF_900095145.1 Mus pahari
ATCCTGAGTGAGGTAACCCAGTCACAAAAGAATTCACTTGATATGCACTCAATGATAAGTGGGTATTAGCCCAGAAACTTAGAATACCCAAGATACAATTTGCAAAACACAAGAAAATCACTTTGCATTTTCTTTAACCAATGTGTTGATATCTTCTATAGTATTCACTGCACCTCAGATTCTCTTCTCTATCTTTTATATCCTGTTGGTGATGCCTGCATCTGTAGCTCTTTATCTCTTTGTACATCTCCAGAGTTTCCTCAGTTTGTGTTTTCTTTATTGTTTCTATTTTCATTTTCAGGTCTTGTACCATTTTATTCAACTCCTTCCCCTGCTTGATTGCATTTCCATGTAATTCATTAAGAGATTTATGTTTCTTCTTTAAGGACTTCTACCTGTTTGCCTGTGTTTTCTTGTATTTCTTTGGGGGAGTTATTTATATCCTCCTTAAAGGCCTCCATCACCTTCAGGAGATAGAATTTTAGGTCAGAATCTTGCTTTTCTGGTGTGTTAGGGTATCCAGGTGTGGATGTGGTGGGAGAAAAGGTTTCTGATAATGCTGAATTACATTGGGTTGTGGTGCTTATGTTCTTGTGCTTGTCTCTTGCCAACTGGTTATCTCTGGTATTAACTGACCTAGGTGTCTCTGACTAGACCCTGCCTTCTTGCAGACAGGTAGAGCTCCCTGACCTCTGTCTGAACATGCTTTCTGGAAGAGGTAGTGCTATCTCTGACTGTGGCAGGATGTGGGGGCAGGGAGGCAGGAGGGCATTCCATAGGGGCTTCTGTGTCTCTGTTTAGAGCTGGCCTTCTATCCCCTTAGTTAGAACAGTCATCCTGTGTTCTGATTAGAGAAAACATTCTGAAAAACAGGCAGACTTTGGGTTTCAGGAGCAGGATCTGTCCCAGTTGCAGAAAGAGTTGCAAACAAGGACTGTGCCCCTGATTAAGGCAGACCTCCTCTGTTCTTGGTTATTGCAGACCTCCTGGGAGACAGGCAGGCTGTGGGATGTGGAAGGGTATCAGGCAAACAATCTGGCCCTCATGGAGTGGCAGACCTGAAAGAAGATGAAGCTCAGGCAGGGAGCAGGGTGGTAGGTCCTGTGTCAGCTTGGTTTTGTAGGTGTTCCAGCTGGCATGGTTGTTTGAGAGTCTCACCTGTGTCCCTGATTACTGCAGACCCCCTGGGAGACAGATGATAGGGTATAGGGTGTGGGAGGGTATTAGGCCAGCAAACCTGGCCCAGTTGGAGAAGCAGACTAGCCTCTGCTGGTATGTTTTATATCCGTGTTGTACTCTGAACTCAAACAGCTAACTGAGCCTGTAAAGCATAAGATTATTTAAAGGGCCAGGTACATAAAACATTTCAGAGTATATACTGCTGCAAACATAATTAAATATGCTGGCAATGCTGGATAATATGAAAACTGTTTACTGGGCCTAATGAATAAATTTAATAAAGTAATCAATTTGAGATAAGTGTAGAAAATAAATTGCTTATAAGAATAATCCTCAGAGAAGTATGCACTTTATGAAGTCATCATTTTTTGAAATGTACAAGAAGGAATTTACCAAAAGATAGACAATAGAAATTCTAAAACATTGATAGCTAAAAATTCCATTACTTAAAATGTTCAGCTTAATGAAATTTCAAACAGTCATTGTACTACCTATTTTGAAATTATATTGTTATATATTAATATGCTTGTGTGTATAGGATTATAAAGTATTCTATATACACAACCTGCAGGAAGACTGAATAGAGGTAGAAAGTATTCATTAACTCAAATTCTTGAAATTTATTCCTAAGTTTGAAATGAGCTTATTGTCAAGACTGTCTCTGTCCTTCCCACATCCCTAATTCCCTAATGAAGAAAAGGCCATCAGATACATCAAATGTATTACCAACATCTCATTATTGAACATAGACACATACATGACAGAATTCATAGAAAGTAATTAATGGTTATCAAATCATTACATAACAAGATTAAATTTAAATAATTTGAAAGTACTAACATAAAATTTCAGAAAAGATTTCAAAGGATTTGTAAAATTTACATTTACTGATGTTTAAATATATACATTTAGAATTATAATATTGTGTAATTTTCAAGGTGTTGGTATAATATAATGTAGAAACAACTGCAGCACACAAAAGCATTGATTAATTGAGAAAAAAATCTATGAAAAGTAGAATTCTACAGTATAGAATTGGAAGTCAACCTATCAGATTCTCAAATATTACACCAATTTAATACTTATGAATTCAAAAGAATTCAATAACAGTAAATAAAAATAACAAATAATTAACAAAAGTAAAAGAAGCAATAAATTCTATACTGAAGTTATGTTATTGATTTAAAATATGAAACATATTCTTAGAAATTACTGCTTGAAATTGAAAAGGAAATAGAGATTTGAATATATACAAATATAAGGAAGTAAGCTACTCAATAATTATTTTAAATCAAAGCAAAGAATTAAAGAAAAATGTATTTTATAAATTATACCTAATACTGAAACCCTTTAAACCCTTAGAACACTCTAAATAGAAAAATAAACTAAAATCAAACATAAGCAAGGTATATTACCTCTCTGTTACAACTGAAAAATTGAATTATTTTTTGTATATTTAACTTTTAAAGGTTAAAATTTATCAAAATAATCAAGCAATTAAAGTCAATAATTAATGTTCAATATCAAAATAAAAATTTCCCTGTTTATATTCTGTTGCATTTTAATAGTTTGTAAAAGATATTGAGAGGAAAGTTTGATCTTTGCTGAGTAGTGTATAAAGTAGTTTGAGAAACAATTAGTTATACTAGCTACGTGCATAAAAATCTTAAAGAAATTAAAAATATATTAATTTCTATTCTATGGAATAAACTAGGAAAAAAATCGTGATTGTTTACCAAAACAAGCTCAACAAATGTGTTGATATCAGCATATATGTTATTTAAAATAACTTTATATTGTAGTACTTTCCATTATTTTGTTTTTACTCTTTTTGCTTGATGTTTTTGATAGTCATTATTTACATTCTATTCATTCTGCCATATATGGGTGAAATAAAATATGGCTTCATATGTCTATGTCTGATAGTAAGACATTGATCATACATTTTAGGTATCTGATCACCATTCCTTTTTATTTTTTGAGATTAAGCAAGCATGTCCCTTATATAATCTGTCACCCTCCCCACAGGAGGTGTCACCCAGATTAAAGGTGGATCTTCCCACCTTAAAAATCCAGACTAGAAGTGGTTCTACCTACTTCAAAGGATTTTTTTTATTATTATTATTTTCTTTATTTACATTTCAAATGCTCCCTATACTGCCCCCCCACCTCTGCTCCCCTACCCACCCACTCCCACTACTTGGCCCTGGCATTCCCCTGTGCTGGGTCATATAAAGTTTGCAAGACCAAGGGGC
>NC_034602.1:69215232-69242526 GCF_900095145.1 Mus pahari
CAGATGTCCCTCAGTAGAGGAATGGATACAGAAACTGTGGTATATTTACACTATGGAGTACTATTCACCTATTAAAAACAATGAATTTATGAAATTCTTGGGCAACTGATCACCATTTCTTAAACAAATTTTTAAGAAATATCCAGTCAGACCTTCAGCCTATTTTTATGTGCATGTCTGTGTATGTGTGTGGTGTGCAGTATCATAATCATTAGCTAAGAAAGGCAACTGCAGCACAGTTCAGAAGAATGTTCAGTATGCTACAACTCTACAGAAGAAACTATAAGACACTATGCAATCCTGAGTGTGAGAGGAATAATTTTTATTCAGGGAAGAGACAATTGGTTATTTGGAATCAGTAGTCAGCTCCTAAGATATACACACATAACATTGTTCAGGCATAACAGAATATATTTAGGAACATATATGTATAGATATATAATGCATAAAATAACAATCAATGGCAAAAAAGAATATTAATTTGAAAGAAAGTTAAGAGTGTATATAGGTAGGTTTAAAATGAGGAAATAGAAAAGATGTATGTACATTATAATCTCAGGGTGTAGATAAAGAGGAACACTCCTCCATTACTAGTGGGATTGGAAGCTGGGAAAACCATTTTGGAAATCAAGCTAGCAGTTCCTCAGAAAATTGGACATAGTACTACCAGAGGATCCAGCAATACCTCTCCTGGGCATATACCCAGAAAATGCTCCAACATATAACAAGGATACATGTTCCAATATGTTTATAGCAGCATTATTTATAATAGCCAGAACTTGGAAACAACCCAGATGTCCCTCAACAGAAGAATGGATACAGAAAATATGGTACATTTACACAATGGAGTACAGCTCAGCTATTAAAAACAGTAACTTTATGAAATTCACAGGCAAATGGATGGAACTAGAAAACATCATCCTGAGTGAGATAACCCAGGCACAAAAGTACACACAGGGTACATACTCACTGACAAGTGGATTTAGACCAAAGTTTCAGATTAAACACATAGTACAACCGACAAACCATATGGAGCTTAAGACGAAGGAAGACCAAAGTGTAGATGCTTCAATCCTACATAGAGCTGGGAACAAAATAATCACAGGAAGTAGAGAGAAGGAGGCATGTGGGAGGGAGAAAGGATGGTGAAGGGGGAAAGGGAGCAGGATTGGGTATTGGAAAGGACAAGGGAGAAGTATAGAGGGTGTGGAAATTGAATAGAAACATGTAGCCATGGGGCCTGGGGAACTGATGCTAGGCTTGAAAGTCCTAGACTCCGAGAAAGCAGAGGCTTCCAGGACCCAGTGGGAATGGCTTTAATGTAAATGCCTAACAAAGGGGAGATACAACCTTTAGAGACCACATCCAGTAGATATGCATGGTCCCCAGTTGAGGGATGAGGTCACCTACCCATCTTAAATATTTTTAATCCAGAAATGTTCCTGTCTAAATGAAAGACAGGAACAAAAAATGAAATAGAGACTGAAGAAGAGGCCATCCAGAGATGGCCTCACCCAAGGATTCTCGATGCCAAGAAGTACTTGCTGACAGGAGCCTGGTATTGCTGTCCCCTGAGAAGTCCTCCCAGCACTTGACCAATAGAAATTTAGATACAGCCAACCATTGGACTGATCCCAGGGACCCCAATGGAAGAACTAGGGGAAGGACTGAAGGAGCTAAAGGGGATTGCAACCCATGGGAAGAACAATATCAATGAACTGGACCACCTAGAACTCCCAGAGATTAACCACCAACCAAAGAGTACATATGGAGGGACCCTGGCTCCAGACACATATGTAGTAGATGATGGTCTTATCTGACATCAATGGGAGGGGAGGCCCTTGGTCCTGTGGAGGCTTGATGCCCTAGCATAGGGGGATGATAGAGGGATGAGGTGGGAGTGGAAGGGTGAGTGGGTAGAGGAGCATCCTTGTAGAGGCAATCTAGAGAGGAAGAGGAAGGAAAGAATGGGGGGTTGTGGAGAGGTAACCTGAAAGGGGGTTATCGTTTGCATCAAATGATTAATTAAAAATTATATAAGAAAGTTTTACTTAAAAAAATATGTTTTTTAAATGTGAGATTGTATTTTGATGAAATGGAGTAGAAAATTTTCCTTTGATTCAGCCCATCCAATTCAGGACCTCTTTTTACAGGAGCACACCGGGAACCTTATTTTCCTTTTTATTATAATCAGTTTCAAACATACTGTTATGATTTCATTACATTTTATATTGCTTAGCACATATTTTTCTTACCAGATACTTTCTACCACAGAGTACATGCTGTAAGCATGGAGAAATTTATTTTGCTAGTTTTATTTGCTGACGAATCTAAGTGCTACTCTCTAAGAGTAGGTCCTAACAAGTATTGGTGATTAAAATAATTACTGTAAAATGTAAAAATGTTTTTACAAGACATAAAATTTTGTTTTAAAATAGAATGAGGCATAAACATATGCTAGTACACATGAAAAGTTTTATGTGTGCTGAATGAGAACACAATGTATTCATGAATAAAAATTATCAGAGCTTTAATATCCAAATGGTAAAAATGAATAAGATCTTCATTTTACCCCATTACTTTATCATTTCCAAGGATTTGACATTTTTATAGTTATTTAACATTTATATACCACTATTTAAGTGTCACATGCCTAATAAGCTTTAATATATTAAATAGTTCATGTTGATAATATACTTCAAAATTACATATTAGAGTTACACAGATATCAGGATATATTAAGCCACTGATGAAGGAAATAAACATGACCTAAAATAAAATTCTATAGGAACAACCAACAGATAAGATTCTAGACTTAAGGCTATTATTTTATCAGAAGATACTAACTTCCTTTGGCTAACTATTTATCACAATAGTTTCTAACTGTTTTGTTTGTACATTCTTCCTAATCATCCTTCTTTTATACAGTAAATGGGATGGGGGTTAATACATAAGAGCAGCTATAATATTTTTCTTTGCAGATCAGTACATGATTTCCTGTGTCATTCAGAATAAAAAGAAAGAGCTTTAAAATTGTCCTCAGGGTATGACTGGGTCTAAAACATTTCCCATAAAATTTTATTTTTGTACCGCATATGAAAGATTTCTCTGATAACTCAAACAAAATAGAAAGCAACAGGAAATGTTTCTCATGCTTTCCATTGCTTTTCCAGTGTAATTATAGCTATTGGTTAAGTATTATATAATTTCTATATGTGCCATGCTTATTCTTAATCACATATGCATAAACAAAGGGTCCTATGCGTGTATACATACATCACTCAGAAATATAAACACAAAAATTTCCACATGTATGTGCCAAATACAAGCATATAATTCAAGATCTACTATACTTGCGTTTCATGTCCTAATGTACATTGTGACAATACACATGTATCTGCAACTACATTATCTTTTTTTTGACAAATCTTTAATTTTTTTATTAGATATTTTCTTTATTTGCATTTCCTTTACTATTATTATTATTTTCTTTATTTACATTTCAAATGCTATCCCGAAAGTTCCCTATAACCCCCCCTCACTCTGCTCCCCTACCCACCCACTCCCACTACTTGGCCCAGGCCTTCCCTGTGCTGGGTCATATAAAGTTTGCAAGACCAAGGGGCCTCTATTCCCAGTGATGGCCGAATAGGCCATCTTCTGCTACATCTATAAGAAAATGCATTCTGTTTCATTGGAACAGAATTGTAGATCCCCATAAGCTTGTTATCACTTGCAAATGCTTGATAACTAAATATTATTTGCTAAATAATGTTTCAAAGCATTTTTGGGATGGATTCTTATTTTAATTAGGATGATATGATCATTGACCTAATAATTACATTTAAAAATATTTTTCTTTTACCTTGTATGTACATAGGTGTTTGAACATATGACTGTGTACCATGTGCCTGTATGGTGCTCTTAGATACTGTAAGGAAGCATTAGATTTTATGTAACTATAGTTTCAGATGTTTGTGAGAAACCCTGTGGATGCTAGAAATCTACATGGGTTCTCTGAAAGAGCAGAAAATGCTCTATGTCACTGAGCCATCTTTTCAGGCCTTGTTTTAGGTTTCATTTGTATGGAAATACATGTACAAATTTACACATACACACACATACACACACACACACATATACATGCTAGTACTCATGGACTCCCCATATAGAATTTTGATATATTATCAATTAAAATATTATTTTAAAATATTGTTTTTTATAACTATCAAACTTGTAATTATTAGTAAAATTACATATATTAGATAAACAAAAAAATTATATACATATTTTACAATATACACAGAACTTCTAAGTTCACTGACCCATGTACAATGTAATAGAATGTTTTTGAGATATATTTTAAATTATCAAGTATAAGTTAAAATAACTACATTATTTGACAGACATTGTCAATTGCATTGTTTTTTCATTTTTCAGGGCATAGATTTCTTCTTATTGAGACATGAATCCAAATGCTTGTACATTTTCTTTTTGGCACAGAATATAATTGTTGTGGGGCAATCAAAAGATATCCTCTTCTGAGGGTGAAGCTAAGTTTATAAAGTGCTTGTCTATGATGAATGTGTAAGTGGTTTGACTGTACTGTAAAGATAGATACATATGATAGATAGATAGATGATAGATAGATAGATAGATAGATAGATAGATAGATAGTGATAGATTACATAGATACATTGATGACTCTTCCAATCTTAACCCAAACTTCATAGGCTAGGATATTACTCAAGAAAGATGTGCCAGAGACCTGAGAGAGGGGAGGCTCCCTGGAGTCAATGTGGGTGACCATAGCTGAGATGCATAGCAGTGTGAATATGGAATCTCAAGAGGCCACTTCCTATAGCCATGCAGGAACCCCTAATGGAGAAATAAGGATAGCAATCTATCCACAAAATGTATGAGCCCAAATTTGTCCTGTCTATAAAAAATATGGGAACAAAGATAGAGCAGAGACTGGGGTAATACCCAAGCAATAACTGGCCCAACTTCAAACCCATCCTATGAACAAGTACCAAACTCTGACAATACTTGTGATATTTTGTTATGCTTGCAGGCAAGAGCCTACCATATCTGTCTTCTGATGTACTGGCTGGTTTTGTGTCTCAACTTGACACAAGAGGTATCACAGAGAACTTCACCTCCCTTGAGGAAATGCCTCTATGACATACGGCTGTATGGCATTTTCTGAATTACTGATCAAGGGTGGGAGGGCCCATTTTGGGTAGTTCCATCATCCCTAAACTGGTCCTGCTGGGTTCTATAAGAAAGCAAGCTGAGCAAGCCAAGGGAAGCAAGCCAGTAAGTAACATCCCTCCTTAGCTGCCACATAAGCTCCTGCTTCTTGACCTGCTTGAATTCCAGACCTGATTTCCTTTGGTAATGAACAGCAATGTGGAAAGTGTAAGACTTCTTCTCTCCCCAACTTGTTTCTTGGTTGTGATATTTTTCAGGAATAGAAACCCTAAGACATTTGAGAACCTCTACCCAAAAATTACACTGAAGTAGATGCAGAGACCGATAGACTAACCTCCAGTCCCAAGGAGCATTGAGACTCTTATGGAAGAGTTGGGGTAAGGATTGAAGGCTGAAAAGGGGATAGGAACTCCATGGGAAGGCCAAAAGAGTCAGCTAACCTGCACACTTGGAGGATCTCAGAGACTGAGCTGCTCACCAGAGAGGTCTGGACTCAGGGTCCCAGCAGAAGATGAGTGATGCCCCAGAGCAGGGGGATTCCAGAGGGGTGAGACAGGAGTGGCTGAGTGGATTGGTGGGTGCTTGGGTGATCACCATCACCCTCTTAGAAGCAAAGGGCAGGGGATTGGGGTGAAGGGTTTGTGGTGGGGAGACCAGGAAGGGAGATAACATTTGAAATGTAAACAAATAAAATGATTACTAAAACGAACAACAACAACAAAAAAAGAAACTTCAAATTGGGATTTTTTTTTTTTCTTTTTATCATCCATTTCTCAATGTTTGGGTACAGGACATAGGGGATTGCCCTGTCAGAATATCAGAGGATTCTAGTCAACAGCTGAGATTGTTTTTTGAGGAAATTACAATCCAATTACACTAAGTATAATGAAATGATGTAATTCCTACTACAGTCTTTAAATTTCTCTTTAAACAATGTTAAATCTGCAGTGTAGTGCCTCTTTCTTATTTTGAACAATATGGCTAGAAATAAAATTCAGTCACCAAAAGCAACCTGCTTTGAACTTTTAGCCACGGGAAGAACTTCTTGACCCTATCAACATGTAACAATCATTTGTGCCCAATAAATTTATCTAAGCATGACAGCTTAATATATCTTATGAATAGAATTTTAAAGACAATGAATTCAGAAGCAAATTATATAATAGTTAAATGAACAGGTTAGAGAAATGAAGAAATTGCTTTTGATTTGTAAAACTGGAAAATGAAAATAAAAGTGGTTAGGATATAAGAATTAAATAGTAGATCCTACAACGAAAATGAGTTTGAATATTTGAGTTTGTGAGTAGCTGTTGTGCCCTCTCTTGACCAGCAAGGAAGATGCAACCACCAGTTCTAACAGCAGTTTATTCAGCAAGCTTCAATCTTCATCTCCCCCGAGCCCTAGGAAGAGCCCAAGATATATGCATTTACACAGTCCAATCACACCAGGCAATATAGCTCTGCCAGGCAAGCGAGCTCAGCCAATGATCAGCAGGGATAACAGCAGCAGCCAAATAAGGACTTGTTTATTATAAGAACTCTCTTCCTGTAGGTGCCATGTTGGGGTGCGGCCCCAGGGGCTTTGGCTCCCCACAGTTCCCCCTGTTTTCTATTAAAAGGTGCAAGGGACACAATGAGTGAATATAGAGGTCTGGTCCCTGGTGTGCAAGACAGGGGACATTATTCTGGCATCACCCACAGACGCATCACCTGTAGTGACCCAGACCCATCCCGTGCCAATTTTCCCAGGGGAAGGATCCTGGGTACAACCTTCATGCACTCAGACATGTCTTCCAAGGGTCACTTCACAGCATTCAAGCTAACCCTCGTGCAGTGCTCAGCCTCGAATCCTGAGTGTGATGATCAGGAAGAAATTTAACATTTTATGGCTGCAAGCCAAATTTGGGGAGACTGTCCTGCCTCCACAGCTGCAAAGGTTCAGGCCACGTCACCTCACCAGGCGCGTGGCCTCAGCCAACCAGAAGAGCGGAAACATATCACCAGCAAATATGGACCTGTTTACCACAAGCTCCATAGCCAACAGGCGCCATCTTTAAGGTGCAGCTTCAGGTAGCCCAGGGGAGAGGCCACAGCCTCCTACAGTTCCCCCTTTTTTTCTTTTATTGTCGCAAGCAAGCTACATGGGCAAAGTTAGAGGTTTAATTCCCCATATGCAAACATAGGGGCCTTACACAAAGCCTTCCTCCGGGCTCACCACCCAGGGAGGCCTTGGCCAGCTCCCCTGTCATTTTTCTGGGGGAAGGACACTTAGACACTTAACCCTCAAGCAATTAGACATGCCTTCCAGAGGACCCCAAACAGGTCACTAGCTGTCCCCTGTGCAGTGCTCAGCCTAGCATCTATCTCATGGCAAGATGGAAAAATGGCAAGGCTATTTCTTTATGGCAGCAAGCCAAATCTGAGGTGATTGTCCCGCCTCCACGGCGGCAAAGGCCTGCACCACCATGGCAGAAGTGTGGGCCTACGCACGCTGCAACCGACACATACACTACAGGCAAAACATGCATACAGCACACAGCAAAAATTCCCCAGAAGACCATCCCTCCGCAATCCTTGAGGAAGCTAAAGGTCCTCTGGATCATCTTCAACCACTGCTGAGTGGTGGCAATCTCCACATGGATGTTATATGCCTGTAATTCTTTCATCCTGTTTTGTGGGACAAATTAGCTGCATGAGAAAAATTCCGAAACTGCACAGAGGTTACACTTAATATATGGAAGGCAGTATTTTGGAAGCACCATTTACACCTGACACAAAGACTAATTGCTCCAGAATATCTACAGTAAGAATCCAGTTTTCAGCTGAGAGTTAACAAGGGAGTTGAGCCAGCTGCTTTGATTTAAGTGGGAATGAGGGCAGCTGGCCCAAACATGGGTCAGGGTCCCACAACAATGGTTTCTACTAATTCTTACTCCAAGCTAAGCAGATTTATGGTTACACTGGAAAGTAACACTGTCTGTAATATTCTCTTTGAAAGCAGAGGAAATGACATGCAGCAAAGGTAATTGATAGATAGATAGATACATAGATGTCACAGTGAAGGCAGCTTGGGGGCCATAGGTAGTTATTGACTCTTCGTTGCCCTTGCTGATCTTGAAACACTGGGAAGGCACTAACTTCTCAAAGCAGATTTCACTATACCGAAGCATGGTGGCTGCTCTTTCCTTCACTTCCTCTTCTGCTGCATGAGCCTTTACAACACTGTGGACATAATTTTAGGTGTCTCATAGGAGCTGCAGTAGTTGGCTTTGGGTGATTGTGAAAGCAGTCTCTTTTAAGATACCCAGCCTGGCCACAGGAAAACTTTTCTAACTTGACAGCATACCCTCCACTCCTGTCCGCCAGGCAAGATTTAATTAAAGTCCAAATTGTTAGCAGCTACACCAACATTCTTACTTTCATTTTTAAAGCAATCTCCTCCTGCTCTCTTCTCTTTTAATTTTGTTTCTGTGCTGAGAACCTAACTCTGTCCAGTAACCGTGGGATCTTAACTTTGTCTCTGTACTGAGAGCTTTTTGTTACTTCGCTTTACCAAGAACCTTGTTAAATCGTCCCTGCTCCGGGATCCTTCAAAATTCGTCCCTGCTCCAGGATCCTTAAAGGCCTTACTTTATTTTCACATTTGCTTAGCGCCTGCTTCCTGGCGACTTTGCTCTAGCCTCTATGCTTCCCCAAGGTCTTTCCCCAAACTCCTGGGGTTGTAAGTCTCACTTACTGCGGACTTATCCTGCCAGCAAACACTGACTGCTGAAAGTTATGAACTCTTCAGTGGGGGAGACAGGTCCCCAGACGGGCCACCATTTGTTGCGCCCTCTCTTGACCAGCAAGGAAGACGAAACCACCAGTTCTTCTAACAGCAGTTTATTCAGCAAGCTTCAATCTTCATCTCCCCCGAGCCCTGGGAAGAGCCCAAGATATAATGCATTCACGCAGACCAATCACACCAGGCCACGTAGCTTTGCCAGGTGAGCGAGTTCAGCCAATGATCAGCAGGGATAACAGCAGCAGCCAAATAAGGACTTGTTTATTATAAGAACTCTCTTCCTATAGGTGCCATGTTGGGGTGAGGCCCCAGGGGCTGTGGCTCCCCACAAGTAGCCATAACTTGAATGCTTATTTCTCATCTTTTAAAGAAATACCTCTGATTTTATGAGTAGAAAGACAATGTTTGTTTAACTGACAGAACAGAAAAAATAAATAAAGTATTATAGACATACTCTATGCTTTGCAATGATTTTCATTTAAATAGGAGTAGATTCTAATGCATTGGCTTGGTTTTGATAGTTAGCTGTAGTTGTCCCAAATATGCTTCCTATGAAGTCCTTATTGAATTAGAACCATATGTGTTTCTTAATGACCAGCCAAAATTTAGTTCATTGTGCTGCAAAATTCAAGCGTTTTAAACACCCTTGACTCATCTTCAGATTTAGTAAGAGTGAAGAATGTACCAAGTGTTGAGATATTATGACGCTTTAGATCTTGGAAATGTCCAAATTGTTCATGACATAGAAGGTTCATGAATCAGAAGATACCAGTTGTCAACTGAATGTAAATGACTTGTTTCTCTCCATCACTTCCCTGTTTTCTTCCTGATTTTATCTGACTTTATCATTTAATACTGGCTTTTTATTTGAATCTCGTTTCTAACAAGATTAGCAATTTATCATGTGTTCCCACTCCGTTTTGGGGAGACAATATAACTCAGCAAATATTTCAGAGTATATGGATTGAGAAGAAAAACTTGATGATAATTGAGGGTAATTGTTTTTACTAGTTCCCTGTTTACTGCTCTAACTGGTAGTCTGAACCTGGGAGAGCAGGCCCTAATAATGAAAGAGACTAAGTCTGATCTGATAGCTACCTTTATTCTAATCATCAGTCATTTTATTCTCTGAGGCTTAAGAAGGGTCACCAGTAGGTGACTCTTATTCCACTGAAAAATGTTTATGCTTACAAAGACAAACCACAGGTAGGAAAAACTTATTTTTCCATGGAGGCATTTGAACAACTGCTGGAACAACAACAAGGAACAACAACAACAACAAAAAATCTCATTTCTGATCTCACACCTTGAAGAAGCACAAAAACAAATGCCAAGAACAAACTGTATTTTGAAGAAACTGAGGCCACAGACCCAGTTTTGTTTTCTTGAAGTTTTCTCGCAAGCATTCACAATCCTCATGGCTTCAGTTTTGGACTATGTCCTGATAGTACAACAATATTTTCTGTAACTATTTTAGAAATCCATGCTATGATTAAATTGTGTTGTGTCCTTATATTTTCTATCTCATACAAAGGTTCCCAAATATCCTCAAAATTTAAAGATGAATGCTCAAACAATCTTTCAAAGCTCAAAGATTTCATTATGTGTAGTAGCTGAATCATATTGATCATCTAGCACAAAGACTATAGGGAGTCAAATAAATTCTGAATAAAATGAGCAATGTAAGCGTGGTGTGGTAATTCATGTCTTTAATCGTAGCACTCAGGAGTCAGAGGTAAGGGAGTCTGTGAGTTTAAAGGCAGCATGACCTAAATAGCAAATACTAGGACAGCAAGAGTTGCACGATATGTCCCTGTCTGGGAAAGAACAATGCTAGAGGTATTATAATCCTTAAATATTAAAATAGAGAGGAATACTAGCAAACATGCCATAGTACTATTGTAAAAAGAGACATTCAGTTCAACAGACTAGATTAATCCTCATATCTACAGACACTGAGAAAGATAGCAAACACATTGTAGAAGGAAGTATAGTCTTCGAGTTTTCAGGAATGCTGAATATTGACATATAGAAAATTGTGCTAGGTCTTTTACCCTCTTCAAAAATCTATACAAAATTGATCAAAACCTTTCATTGGAAACCCAAATATTTTAAACTCCAAGAGAAAGCACAGGAAAAATATTTGAAGGCATAGACATAGGAAATGATTTTCTGAATAGGATACTTAAAGACTTGCAAGAAATAGAAAAAACTGAGAACTTGATAGATTCTGATAAAGATTTCTGCACCGGAAAGCAACCAATTACCACAATCAAGAGAGAGACTATAGAATGGAAAATTATGTAATCTGATAAGGAATTAACGTATAATTTATATAAGTAACTAAAATAATCACCAAAAGAACCATAATCCAATTAATAAAATGGAAGTAAATTGGACAGTTCTCAAAGGAAACACAAATGGTCAATTCACATATAAAACAATTTTCAATGTCAACTGACTTAAACTCAAAACTACTTTGAGATTTCTTCTAATTTTATTCACAGTCATGACTATTAGGAATCAAACAAATACATAATCAAAAATGGTGGTAAGGATGCAGGACTCCTTTTGCCTTGTTAATGGTAATGTAAAGTTGTCTTGCCACTTTAAAGATTAGTATAATGCTTGTCGAAATAATAAAATGAAAGATGATTTTATTATATTACTTCTAAGCCTCTCCAAAAGTAATGAATTCCTAGCACACAAATAGAGATAGTTACAGATTTCAGTTTTATTTAAAATATTAAAGCGATTGAATAATCTTATGTTCTAACAGTGAATTAATATACTGAAAATATGGTATGCCCATAGGATTATTATTCAATAACAAAGATTAAAAATGTCATTTTCATGAAACTAGATGATGATGGGAATAATCACATTAAGGAGGCAAGGCTGAATCAAAGAAGATAAATATCACTCATATCTATATTCTCATAGGCACTTCTGTTTCTATTTCAAATAAAGACATAGGGCTGGAGAGAGAGCTCCATGATTAAAAGCACCTGTTGTTCTATAGAGGCGTTAGTCTGCCTCTCTAGCAGCTATGTGCTGGCTCACGGCCAGCCAAATCTTCAATTCCATGGGATTTAAAACAGTCTTTATTGTAGGTAAATTACTCTGCATATATAAGGCTAGTGTGATATTGCAGTGAGCATACATAATGTGAATTGATTATAGAATGCTAATTGGCATAACTACTTTTTAATAAACTATTTTCTGTTTAGAAGCTTTAAATTTCTTTCATGTTTACTGAATGACACATATTCACCTTTTCACTTAGGAAGGAAATTTTTTTCTGTCTTTAGGGAAGATCAGTAAAATCACTAACATAATTTTTCTCCTCAGTGATTTTTATCTAATTTGATTTATTAGAGAGTCCTAATGCCCTATTTGCAAATATAAAACTCTTTCTGTAAACTTTATCTTCCTGACACTAAATTAGATTAGACAGAATGATTTGGTGATCTCTTCTATTTTAATTTATTTTTATTATGTATGGGTATTTTTTCTGCATATATGTCTGTGCACAAAGTGAATGTCTAGTCTCCTCAAGTCCAAAACAGTGTTTCAGATTCCATGGATAGTGACGCTAAAGAGGTGCCTAAGCGCCAACAGGGATGCTAGAACCTGGGTCTTTTGAAAGAGCAGGTATTACTCTTAACTGGATGATTTGTCTCTCTAGCACCCTAATTTTAATTTTAATTAATATATTCAGAACCATCCATATCCATCCATTTCTATCACCATGCCACCCTATCACCAGTAAACTTTTTTCAATCTTCTGTTGAAAACTTATCCCAAATTCAACTAACTTTAGGTGGGTTAAATTTCAACTTACATAAATGTTTATATATATATTTGTTTTATTCATTCAGGTACATATGTATAAAAATATATGTATCTTTTTATTTATTTAACTACCAAAGCATAAAATTGTATACTATATCAAAACAGAAACTCTAAACTTTCAGTTGTATACTTGTCTTAGTGACTAGTTTTGAAATATTTTTAAATAGATACTACACAAATTGCATAGATTACTTTGCTTCTCTTAATTAGGATGAAAAATCAATACATCGAAAACCTAGCAATATATACTTTGGAGAAAAATAACTCTTGACTCATTAAGATTAAATTTGAATCCAATAGGTTAATGTTTTCAAGTAGTTTTAAATTCAAATAATGAACTTTTAATTTTTCCCTCTTCCTATATGATAATTTCTTTATTCTCCACTTAATAAAATTATCATTTGCTGGTAGCTCACAGATATATCAAGGCAGTAGCTTCTCTCACACATAAAAATATAAGCTTACTATAGAATGCCTATAAATATCTAGAAAATTAGGAAATTTCAAAAAGAGGGTATCTTCATATAGTTAAAAATTATTATACATATGTTCCATTAACACATTATTTTAAAGACACTCTCACAAAAAATAAATCTCATATATATACTTTAAAATTGATAATGTCTATTTTCTTTGTTAGTAAAATACAAGTCTATACCTTGGGGTCATTGTGACAAAAATCCTTCTAGTAAGATAATAATTCTAAAGAGCTAACAAAATGAGGCAAATTTAATTGGCTTAACCATTAAAGTCAGAACAAATTCAAAGGAAAAAAAACCACATGATTATCTCATAAGATGTTGAGAAAACATTTGGCAAAATTCAACATTGCTTCATAATAAAAGTCTTGGAAATATCAGAAATTCAAGACCCATACCTAAACATGGTAAAAGCAATATACAGAAGACCAGTAGCCAACATCAAGCTAAATGAAGAGAAACTAAAATCAGGGACTAGTCGAGGTCAACCACTCTCTCCATAACTATTGATTTTAGTATTCAAAGTCATAGCGAGAACAATTAGACAACAAAAGGAGGACAAAGGGATACAAATTGGAAAGGAAGAAATCAAAATATCACTATTTGCAGATGATATGATATTATACTTTAGTGACCCCCCAAATTCCTCCAGAGATCTCCTAAACCTCATATACAACTTCAGCCAAAATGCTGAATACAAAATTAAGTCAAACACATAAGTAGCCTTCCAGTACTCAAAGGATAAGCAGAATGAGAAAGAAATAAATCAGGAAAAGCACATCCTTTACAATAGTCACAGCAATAAAAATTACCTTGGTGTGACTCTATCCAAGAAAGTGAAAGATCTCTATGACAAAAACTTCTAGTCTCTGAAGAAAGGAATCTAAGAAGATCTCAGAAGATGGAAAAAATCTCCCATGTTCATGGATTGGCAGGATTAATATAGTAACAATGGCCAGCTTGACGAAAGCAATCTACAGATTCAATGCAATCCCCATCAAAATGCCAGCTCAATTCTTCATAGAGTTAGAAAGAATAATTTGCAAATTCATCTGGAATAACCAAAATCCCAGAATAGCAAAATCTATTCTCAACAATAAAAGAACTTCCTGAGGAATCGCCATCCCTGACCTCAAGCTGTATTACAAAGCAATAGTGATAAAACATGGTATTTGTATAGTGTCAGGCAGGTTGATCAATGGAATAGAACTGAAAATCCAGAAGTGAGCCCACACACTTATTGTCTCTTGATCTTTAACAAAGGAGCTAAAACTATCCAGTGGGAAAAAAAGACAGCATTTTCAACAAATGGTTATGGTTCAAGTGGAGGTCAGCAGTAGAAAAATGTAAATCGATACATTCTTATCTCCTTGTACAAAGTTCAAGTCTAAGTGGATCAAGGACCTCCATGTAACACTAGATACACTGAAACTAATAGAAGAAAAGGTGAGGAAGAGTCTTGAACCCATGGGCACAGGGGAAATTTTTCTAAATAGAACACCAATGGCATATGCTCTAAGATTAACAATAGACAAATGGGAACTCATAAAATTGCAAAGCTTCTGCAAGGCAAAGGATATTGTCAATAGGACAAAATGGTAACCAATAGACTGGAAAAAGATCTTTACGAGTCCTACATCTTATAGGGCCTATTATTAAATATGTACAAAGAATTCAAAAACACCAAAGAATCAAATAACCCTATTTAAAAATGGGGTACAGAGCTAAACAAAGAATTCTCAACTGAGGAATATAGAATGGCCAAGAAGTACCTAAAGACATGTTTAACATCCTTAGTCATCAGTGAAATCAAAACAACCCTGAGTTTCTTCTGTTACACCAGTCAGATAGCTAAGATCAAAATCTCAGGTGACAGCAGATACTGGCAATGATATGGAGAAGGAGGAATACCACTCCATTTTTTTGTGGGATTACAAGTTGGTAAAACAATTCTGAAATCAGTCTAGCAGTTCCTTAGAAAACTGGACACAGTACAACTTGACTAACAAGCTATATCACCTGGGCATTTATCCAGAAGATGCTCAGACATATCATAAGGACACATGCTTAACTATGTTCATATCAGCCTTATTTATAATAGCCAGAAGCTGGAAACAACCCAGATGTCCTTCAACCAAGGAATGGATAAAGAAAATGTGATACACTTACCCAATGGAGTACTACTCAGCTATTAAAAACAGTGACTTTATGAAATTCTTAGACAAATGGATGGAACTAGAAAACATTATCCTGGATGAGTGAACCCAGTCACAAAAGAACACACATGGTATGCACTCACTGATAAGTGGATATTAGCCCCAAACTTTGGAATACCCAAGATAGAATTTGCAGACCATATGAAGCTCAAGAGGAAGGAAGACCAAAATATGGATACTTGAGTCTTTCTTAGAAGGGGAAAGTGCAAATACATAAAATATCCAATTAAAATCTTTTGGGGAGTCCCCCCAAAAGAAATGCAAATTACGAGAATTTCTTGATTAGTCAAACATTTGGTAACAGCTAATTTTAATCTTAGGTGGAAAATACATGATTAACAAACTTAGATACTATAATTTCCCCCTCCCAGATTCATTTTATAAGGTAAACCAGGATTAGCATCACAAACAAATATTTGTTATTGTTGGTTATTGTTCATTTATTTGATTTTACAAAGGAGACGATTCCTTTCAGAAGAAATATATAGTTTTACCGCAGATGAGCATGGAATATATTTATTTAAAGACAAAATAAAAATAGAGGTATATATGGATTACAGTGGTTGTACACAAAGTAGATATATTCAAATATTACAAAGTTGTACAGTCCTCATCTCTGAAATATTAACTTTTATTGAAGATAGATATAAACATGGTTCATTAGTCAGGAAAGAGCTTGTAGTTAGCAGATGGCAGAAGGACTCCTATCTCATATTCAATACAATTTCTCTAGAGTATTTCTATTTCTATTTCCAAGGCCCATGACTCACAATTGACGTAGTCATATGTGACATCTAGAAAAAAAAATAAAAACTAATATGTGATCCAATTAATTAAGAGCAATGAAAAAAAGATTTAACATAGATACTCATTCAAACATTATATCTGAATTCAGAGTTATTGGGTAATCACAAAGATCAGTGCATAATGAAAACCAAGAATAAGTGTGATTTAAATATTTATCCCAATACATTGCAATATACTTCAGTTCATCTTGCCAGATGCCAAAGGGATTCTGAAATTATTGAGGATACCATCACAACATTTATTAGGGATGCTTCCAATTATAATTTTGGAAACAATATTATCTGGGTAGATGGAAATGAGAGTAGATGGCTGTGCTGATTTGATAATGACATAGTGCATGCAAATATAGAGTTTACTCTGAAAACACATTGTTTATGGACATTAATAGAAAGCGGATCCCTACAGTCTCCTTAATGAAAAACTTAAGTTTTCATAGTTCATAATGTCAACCGCAAAAATTATCAAAGTTTTAAATCAGTCTCTTGCAATTTGAAGAAAATACATGCAATGTCAGAGTGTGTTTTCATGTTCGCACATCTTCAGGGACCTACAAAGGAGTTAGATTTCAAATTAAGGAAATCAAAAATTTTACATCATGCTGAAGATAACATGAATCAACTCCTGATGTGACCTTTAAGGTTCAGCTGAATTAATGAGAGATGAGATGTCTTTGTAAAATTTATGCAGTTTCTAGTTTCAGTGAATGTAAGTGCTATAGACTTTGGTAATGATTTTGTCTTTTTTTTTTTTTCTGAAACTTTGTATATTCTTTATCAGTTTAATAAAATACCTTGATATATGCTTTTAGCATAAGTTTGAGTCATTATTTTACTTCAGCTTGTATTTTCTGTCAGGAGATCTCTGGTCTTCCCCATTTGTGACACAGTTTTGCTTTCAGCATGATTGTGCATCAGAGAATCATTTGGTTATATATGCCTCTTAAATCTGCACCATCTGCCAGACTGTAAGAAAGGCTAAGAATTTCCTTCAAGTTGACTAAATTTTGGAAATCCTAAATGTGTTCCCTTTATATTATAAGGTTACCCTTCAAGAGAATGAGCGTCATAGTAACAGAAGAAAACTTGTAAGATGCAGTGGGAGAAAGTAGACAATATAACTACCTAGTTATGATGCCTGTGAACCCGAATAATGGCAAGACACTGAGTAGTGTTGCTTACATTTTAGTGATAAGCACAAGCCCATTCACTAAGAAGGTAATCATTCATGGCACAAGAAATTTAGTTATCTTCCAATGGGTAGTAAAGGCATAGATCTAGGAGAACCTATTACTACCTATTTCTTAATAAGTTTAAACCCCAATTGTATACTTATCCTTATACTGAGAGATACATGAGGCAAAGCTCTTAAACCTCATCAAAGAAGTTTCCCTTTGCAATACATGAAGACCATTACAAAAAGCCTCAACGGTCAAAATGGCAATAACTGACTGTAGGGTGTCTGTCCCCAGTTAATATACATAAAACACACATTCTACATGTAACTCTTAGAGAATATTATGATATGCAGGGTAGAATGAATGTAAGGGTCAATAGAATAAGATATCTGCTCTCAGATTGTTTAATTTAGATATGAGTGGGAAGCTATAACTGAGAAATTTAAACAGTGTGACTCCTTAAACAACATTGGATCAGTGAAAACACCAGTTGACATGTCAGAGTAGGTGGTGTAAATCTCATGGTTTCCCACCCCTAAGTAAAAGTTAGAAGAAAAAAAACCCACTGGTGAGAGAGGTAGAGTTATTAGTTTTACTCAGAGATGATCTTCATTATTGAATATCCCTAAAATTATATAAATATACATGTGTGTATGTACATATGTAACACTTAATAGATTCAGCAATATATATCATATATAACTTTCTATAGTTAATAATAACTAAGGTAAAAGAATCAATGAAGTGAGAGGGAAAATTACAGATAGGGGAGGCATAGCAGGTGTTGGATGAAGAAGTGAGCAATGAAATTATGTAATATATTAACTCAAGTGTTTTTTAAAAGACAAAACTATCTTAAGATCCTTAATACTTAATATTGTCTAGCATTCTTGAAAGATTTAGAAACAAAATCATCCCTTCAAATTTTAAGCATGGAAATGGTAATGCCGTTTTTCATCCAACTCTCTCGAGACAGAATATCTTAGTGTAGGCACCAAGTGAAACCAGCAATTGTTTTTCTGTCATTAACATAGTTTTTCTTTAGATAGAGCTAGTTTATAAACATATGACCTCTTATTCCTAAGTTTTATTTTTTACCATGCCATGCAGTTTAATAGTCACATCACATTATTAGTGCAATCTTAGTTTCCAGAGCTGCTAAGCCTCGATTGTCTTATTCTAGGTTTTTTTTTTCTTCATTCTTTCAACTTTCTTTTCTTTCTCTTCGTTTTCCTTTCCCCACGTCTCTCCCTCTTTTCTTTTCACTTCATTCCCTCTTTCCAGCTCTGATTCCAATTCTCTTTCCTCAGTAATTTATCCCCTCATTTTCCAGGCATCTAATATCACATTGTTGAAGATAAATTCTCTCTATCATCACTAATTTGTATAAGATACCAAATTTCAGGGTAGTGTATCATATTGTCAGTCTCTCAGAAATCCTTCCTCTTCTCCAGGATTACCAGTCAGCTTGCTATCTTTTAACAATATGGCAGGGCTCCAGCAATGGCCGCTTGATTTGGCTTTAATTTCTAAGGGAAATATTTATTTTGATTATTTTTGAAAATTAGAATAAATATGACAGTAAGCAAAAAAGCAAATCTCTGTTAAATGTCTTCCAACAGGAGCTTTATCTCATTATATTAAATGTGTAGAAATCTTATTAGGTTATTTGAACCTCATTTTTCAAGTAACATACAACATATTTGAAAATGTAATTTTGATGGATTACATCAGCTGGATGCTAGAAGACTAACTTATTGCACAAACAAGTCCATTTATTTCTATGGGAGATATTGACCTGCTCCTATTCAATTTTAATTCAAATGAAGATCCAATGAAGGATACAGTAGCTGCTCTGCAGTATTTTCAATTACACATAAAGCTAGGTTGTAAAAATGGAGATTTCTATAGTCTATTCTTCAAGAATCAATGGCAAAATCTATAAGAAATTTGAAGTGTAGCTCACATTCTGAATGCTCATTAAGAAATAAACATCATATCAGAATTGGAAAACTATTTCTGTCATACCATATCAGCTGAAAGTAAAAATGTAACATGGAAAAATGACACTTAGTAGCCCAACTGTTAGCATTTTCCATTGAGTAAGATTAAGGCAGGAAATATTGTTACATTCAGTAGTTCATTTATTTACTTTTACTCCCTTTACACTAAGGACTTTAGTTTTCAATAGATACTTATTAACTAATTATTATATGCAATATTTACAACAGTCATTTGAACCTATTAGTTTGCTCAAAAATGGTGTTATGAGTAGTATCCATTTTCTCCTAGTTATAAGCTCTCTGCTGATTTATGATGACTTTTTAACTTACATTTTTCCCAATAATCTGTTGTAATTCTTGCAAGATATCAACGTTTTGTGATTAGTTTTTGAATAAGTGGGTTAAGTATACTTTAATATACAAATAGAATGCAATATGAACGGGAGTAAAATTAGCAATCAAAAAATGTAAAATTTAAAAGTGCCATGCTTGATATCTATTTCATAGGCTAAGACAATCAATACAGAGAATGAATTTTAGATAAAGATTGTACTAAGACTAACTTGAATTAGTAGAATTGTTCAGGTATTACAAGGAGGCCACACACAAGCACATTGAAAGGATAGTAAAAAATTCTCTTTTATGGGAGCCAAATAGTGTACAGATGCATCATTTGTATATGATTCCCATACATACGTTAATTGTCTTCTTAATTTACTCTTTTCAAATTTATATTTTCTTTTCCTCCGAATCTAATACTTTCTCTCAAGTGTTCATATAAAATAGAATGATGTATGTTACATGAAATTATGTCTGAAATTTGAAGCTACTTAAAGCAGAGATTTATATGACATAGAATCTTCTTTATGCCTGATTTAGACAAACTTTCAGTCTTTTATCTCATATATATATGAGAGAGAGAGAGAGAGAGAGAGAGAGAGATAATGAGATACTTTCTTCGATACTGTGTAGACAGAAGATGCTTTCTAAATATTTATTGATATAAATATATTTCTAGGTATCAGTGAAGCAAGTTCAACAGCATCAGAAATAATTCTAACAATTCCTGGAAGGACAGCGTTAAGAATACTACCTAAATATAGGGCAGTGTATTAGTGAATTAGTCAAAGTTCTTTAAAGTCAATACATATACTGTAGAGCACTTAGAGATTTTCATACAGAATGTGGTCCAGGTAGTTAATCAATTACTCTCTTCCACAAAGAAGCCAGGAATCCTGTAATTCTTAAATGTACAGCTGGACATTTCAGCCTTTCTATCCTGGTGCTGAAGGCCTGGATTATTAGAGACGTGTTGATCTTCAGTCTAGGTAAGAATCCTAAAATATTTATTTCTAATATAGGGGAAAGAATGGAACCAGCAGCTAGATAGATTTACTTGCCAATGAAAGTAAAAGCAAACATTGAAAAATCAAGCATTCCTTCTTCCATTTTCTTTTATCTGTTCTGACCCTCAAAATGCTACACACATTTCCACAGTTAGGGTCCTCCTCTTGCCTAAATTAATTTGATTAAAAAAATATATTACAGAAATGTTCACAACCTTATGATTATACTGATTCCATATGCAGCCAAGTTGACAACTAAGTTTAGCTTCCCCAGACAATCAGCTATAAAGCGTTGGTCTGTTTCCAGGCCTCTGTCTTCTGCTACATCTTTAATACTGAATCTTCACTGAGACTACTCTCTGATGTCCTGTTGCCCTGTGTCATGGATGTGCAGGATGGGCCCCTTCCCTTCATGTGTTCCAGCAGTTCGAAGTTGGGGTGGATGTTGGGTGGGCCAACTCAAAGCCCTGTATCTGGGCCTGGGTGGTAGCTGAACTGGTCAGCCCTCCAGCTCTTCTGCACACACACCAACAGGTTAAGCTCTCCCGTACTGCTCTGGTTTGCTCACCAAATCCCATAGCCAGTGGAAAGGAAGTGACAGGCCCTACTACTATCAGAACTCTGGGGCCAGCTCCCCACCAGGGTTAGATCTGTTCAGGTGAGGGGCAGGGCCTGCTCTCTTGAGCTTTATACCACGTGACAGGCACGCCAGCTCCCTTTCTTTCATGATCTCAGAGCCTGCTTTCTTGCCTGCCACAGGTGGCAAGAGGCAAATCGGGGAAACAGATTAAGGGCAATATCAAGGCAAGCTCTCCTGAGCCCACACCTTCAAGACCAGCTCATCCACTCTCCTGCAACCAGGACCAGCCCTCGCAAATGCCAAGCCAGTGTGCGATGTGACCATTTCTGCACAGCCATTGGACATTAACATGGTCCCAGGGGTATTCACATGGCCTTTGATAGTAATATTAGCTAACATCAACACAGCCATCGACTGCTTCATGGCCACAGGCCTCGGACTTGTCCCGCAGAGGCAGCCTGGACCAGAACTTCACCATGACCTCAGGTGACAGTGCAGGCTCTCACATCAGGCTATTCCTTTGCACACTGAAGTCTCCAGTTCTTCTTCTTATAGTGCTCAAACGAGTCTGCTTCCAGTTTTCTCTGATTTCCACACACTTGGACTTTGTGGTGGGTTCCTCGGCAGTCAGGCCACTGGATTGTCTTCCTCATAGCACCAGGAGGGATTTTGATAAATATATTTTATCACTGCCCTCCTCTTTTTAGAGGTAAAAATAATGAATTAAAATATTTTTTAAAAAATCATTCTAAGGTGAGTTATACGAGGAATATTTCATTATAGTGCCAACTGTTTTGACAAAGAAAAGAAATCAACTGGAAGGAGGGAGCATCATTTTAGGATTTTTCATCTGTGATGGCTATTCTTGATTGTCAACTTTAATAAAATTGGAATTAATTAAAAACCCCAAATAGAAGGGCATACCTGTGAGGTATATTTGATAAATTTGCAGTGGGCAGATCTATTTTTAATCTGGATCTTTGATGTAAGAAGACATACACCTGCATCTTTTAATTTAATCTTCATCTTTTGAGCTGGAAAGATTCACCAATATATTGGACATACCTTCTTCTGGAAGCCTATAAAAGAATAATGGGAAAGGAAGCTTTTGCTCTTTGCCTCTTTTGTTTTACCTTCCTTGCTAGCAAGATTATTCCTCACTGGCATTAGAGCCTACTTTTGGATTCCAGTACATACTGAAGACCAATTGAGACACCAAGTCTTGTGGACTGAATAATACTAGATTCTTGGACTACCCTGTCATACCCAGCTATTGTTGGGTTACCTGGACTATAGCCTGAAACTAGCTATAATAAATACATAAGTAAATTTAATAAATACAGAGTATATATATATATATATATATATATATATATATATATTTACAAGTGATTACAATTAATTTGTTATAGAGCTGAGAAATTAGTTTTATTTTTGGAACGCACAATTGTACCTACTCTATTGTTTTATTTTACCTTGTATTCATGCCTACTGATCCATCTAACTGCACCTTACCTGTTCTATATCCTACATGGTTGACATGTATAATACAGTCAGTACTCACAGAAGTTTTCACTTGTTTTTCCTGGTCATTTTCTTTGTTTTCAGAGAAACTAAAATATTTCTTGCAATAAGTTTTCCCTGCTTTAAATTATAATTTTTATGCCTGTGCTATGACCCAATAATAACTAATAATTTGTGCAAGTTTTTCAGAATATGTATATAGAACATGGTATAAGCAATTATAATTTGTGTTATTTCAGAATATTTGCGATACTATTATATATTAAATTTTATGTAATTTCATGTTAATTATATGTTTAAAATCAATTTCATGATATTATTATTCAAAATTACAGTGTTTGCTCTTTATCCCATTGCTTGGTTTGTTACTTCCACACAAGCTAACTCAATATAGAAGGCATTTTTCACACTATATCATTAAAGACTCATTTGATATATGAATAGGTAGTTGATGAGTGAAATAACCATATACTATCCTATTATAACATCCAAATGTTAAGCATGAAAATAGTGTGGTAGAGTAGCAAAAAATAATATAAAGACTATTCAAGCTAGATTGCAAAATATCCAGGGGTGTGTGTGTGTGTTTGTGTGTGTGTGTGTGTTTGTGTGTGTGTGTGTTTGTGTGTGTGTGTGTTTGTGTGTGTATTTGTGTGTTTGTATGTCTATGTAACGAAAACGAATTTAAACTTCAGTTCAAATTAACAATTTCAAAGGTACAGGGAGCTAAGACAGTTGGTTATAGAAATGCAAGGTGCTTTAGTAAATCCTATCCAATGAAAAAAATCATTCTATATTGTATCTCTCTATATGTATATAAAAGATATTTATCTTCAGAAACTGTTTTACATGATTATAGAGCTAATAACATTTAAGTTCTGGAATTGGTAGAATAAGTTTGTATGGTATTAGTTTGAGTCTTATATAGAGAGAAACCAATGATGTAAGTTCTACATATACATACCAGTGGAGAGGCTGGCTCTGTGGCATAGTAGGGGAGAGATTACTTAGTGTCTTATTGACTCTTCCAACCATAATTATTAAATAAAAAAACAAAAGCAGCATGAGGGTTTGTTTTGGAACAATGTTCAAGCTATCGTGCATCATGGTAGGAATTCAAATCAGCCGAGTCTTGAAGTAGATGGTTGTATTAGATCCACAACCAGAAAGAAAAGATACAGAGATGAATGATAGTCCTTAGTTCTTTTTCCCATTTTTGTTCATTACCAGGCCTTTTCCTGAGGCACAAAAGTAGTAGGTGGGTATTCCCATTTCAATTACTTTACAGAAAAGTATCCTACAGACATGTTCATTGGCTAATTTTGCAGATAATTTTATATTGCATCAAATCAACAAGTGAAATTAACCATCACAACTTCATCTGTTCTCTACATGGGACCAAAACACATCACATGAAATCATAACCTTTTGTCATAATTTGTTTCCATTTTCAACTTGATGGACTAGGCAAAATGGACTTCAGTTAAAGAGTTTTCTTCATCAGATTGACTAATGTCCATGATTTAGGGCATTTTCACAATTGCTGATTGATATAGGAAAGTTCAAGAAACTTTGGTTGGGACCCCTCCTAGGCAGGTGGATTATTAGGGATGTAGTTGAGCAATCCAGGCTACACAATGCAGTAAGACACTTTCCTCCATAGTCTACTTCATTTCCTGCCTCCAGTTTTGCACCTCAAGCTCATACTGTGTTTTCACTCAATAATAGATGATGATATGAAATGTAAGACAAACAAACTCTACCCTCCTCTAAGTTGCTATTGGTCCGTGTTTCATTACTGCAAGAGAAAGTAAATTAGAACATAATTTTGTACCTGATCTACCAAGGATATTTCTATGAAGGACTTGCCCTTGTTGTTTTATGAGATGGTTGTGTATGTGTTTGGAATTTTGGATCTAGAAAAGTCATCTTGCTCTTAGAGCTTAATGGAATTTTCTGTGGCGCCTGGAAGCTAAAAATGCAGGAAAAAAAAATCAGCAATGAGGCTAACTCATAAAGTTTCAGGGAATAACACAGATTCTATTGGGACTCATTGTATGATGTTTTCAATTATGAGTCTGTGGAAATAAACCCTTTGCTTTCCTGGGATAATAGATGCTGGTTAGCTAGAACTGAAAAATCCACTGTGCTTATAGCTGTATCTCTATAAACTATTCATCAAGTACATTTCAAATATAAAAGTATTTATCCAATTACTGAATTATGATGTGATGAGCTTAATAATGGTATTTTATTTCATTATAATATAAAATAAAAATAGCATTATATACTGTTAAAATATCAATAAAAATAAAGATCTAAGTTAGGGGAATACATATGTATTAAGGAAGTTAAATTTTCTGGGAAGTATTTACTCACGGTCAGCTCATAGAAGGTATTATCCAAAGCTCCATCTAATCTGAAAGGTAAACTTGTCAAGGGATAAGAGTGTGCTACATACTACTGGTTTTGCACATATAATGCTGTCAGGAAGAGAAACTAAATACTGTCACCATAGGAGGCATTGGTAAACGAACAACTGCAGTTGCTATGGAAAATCCATAATATTGGAGTTTCCAGGACCAGAATTCTAGGATGACAATGCTGGACAGCTGATTTTGGTTGGAGATCCCTATAGTTTTTAGGATGAGTTTAGATATTGTAGATGGGTGAACTGATCAAGTGAAGCTGTCCACATACTTTGGAGCCCAGAAAATGATGAGCTCTGGAGGATGTATTTTTACATATTTATATAGCTGGATTTTGGCTTTGATTTTACTGCATCTGTTTTCATTTCTTTGATCTCTGAATAAATAACAGTGTAAATTATTTTGGATTTACTGGAGCCCAAAGTAAAAAGACTGTGGGTACTTAAGGAGAACTCAGATCTTCCTTTTGATCATACTTTTTAAATGTAAATTTTATTTATCAGTAATATGATTAACATTATTTCCATGCTTTCTTTTCCACACCCAACTCTTATTTTGTCCACCCAACTTCATTTAGTTTAGACTATGAGCATACATGCAAGTTATGTTTGTATTGTCTGTTGATGTAGGAGGGCTCAGCCTCCTCAAAGCATTGCAGTTTTTCAGAAGGTGAGGCAGGACTATATATGAAAGGTCACTGACCAAGGTGACCAATAATCAAACTTCCTTTCTAATCTCTCTAGTTCTATCTTCCATGTTCCTTCATAAGCCCCTGACTTGGCCTCCTCCAATGATTGCTTGTATCTCTTGGCCAAATAAACTGTATTTTACAAGTTGCTTTTAGATAGTGTCAGAACATTAAGCCAGACACAAAAAAGCAACACATCAAGCAGTTTTCTTTATGATCTGTTTCATTTTCTGTGCCCTCTAACCCTACCATGTATTCTTATCCTGGCTTTCCTTAAGAAAAATGGCCATAAGAAAATATAAGCCAAATAAATATTTTCCCTCCATAATTTTCATTTGTTCAGTGAACTATTTAAATATATTTTTATTATTATTATTTTCTTTATTTACATTTCAAATGCTATCCCAAAAGTTCCCTATACCCCCCCCCACCCCTGTTCCCCTACCCACCCATTCCCACTTCTTGGTTTTGGTCTTCCCTTGTGCTGGGTCATATAAAGTTTGCAATAACAAGGGGCCTCTCTTCCCAATGATGGCTGATTAGGCCATCTTCTGATACATATGCAGCTAGAGACACAAACTCAGGGGGTACTGGTTAGTTCATATTGTTGTTCTACCTACAGGGTTTCAGCCCCCTTCAGCTCCTTGGGTACTTTCTCTAGCTCCTCCATTGGGGACCCTGTGTTCTATCCAATAGCTGACTATATCTGCCAGGCACTAGCATAGCCTCATAAGAGGCTGCTATATCAGGGTCCCTTCAGCAGAATCTTGCTGGCATGCAAATTAGTATCTGGGTTTGGTGGCAGCTGATGATGGGGTGGATCCCCAGATGGGGTAGTCTCTGGATAGTCCATCATTTCATCTTAGCTCTAAATTTTGTCTCTGTATCTATATCCGTTCGTGGGTATTTTGTTCCTTATTTTAAGGAGGAATGAGGTATCCACATGATGGTCTTCCTTCTTGGTTTTCTTTTGTTTTGCAAAATGTATCTTGGGTATTCTAAGTTTCTGGGCTAATATCCAATATATACAAAGAGCTCAGGAAGCTGGACTCCAGAAATTCAAATAACCCCATTAAAAATTGGGGTACAGAACTAAACAAAGAATTCTCAACTGAGGAATACAGAACAGCTGAGAAACACCTGAAAAAATGCTCAACATCCTTAGTCATCAGAGAAATGCAAACCAAAACAACCC
>NC_034602.1:69242816-69244318 GCF_900095145.1 Mus pahari
TCAGCTATTAAAAACGATGAATTTATGAAATTCTTGGGCAAAAGGATATATCTGGAGGATATCATCCTTAGTGAGGTAACCCAATCACAAAAGAAGTCACTAGATATGCACTCACTGTTCAGTGAACTTTTAAAAATACTGACATGGTAATTCCACCAGAGGTTCTTTTATTGTTGAGAAAATGAAAGAGTCAAGGTACAGAAAAGAATGATCAAAACAATACAAGCCCAAAATCCAGCATGGCAAACACCAAGTTCTGCAGTTCCATGCCTTATATCTTGGTCTCATAATGAAACTAGATGAGATCTTTGGAAATTAGGCAGAACTCTCCAGATCTGTCACCTTCAGGAGAGATATTCCAAGATAGTTTTGTCTCATGTCTGTGATATACACGTGTGTACTTGCTATGGTCTTAGCCTCACTAATATCCTGATGTCCCCAACGAATTTTAAGCATGGCATTTACAGGTTCATGAAATGGAATTTCAGTGACTCCTTCCATCTATTCTGACCCTGCAACATCCTGAAGGACCACAGATGCTCTCTGGAACTCCAGGTCAGGTGTCTAGGATGCTTAAAACTCTCTCATCATCCATCCTCACAAAGCCAATACGAATAGGATAAAATTACCCAATTCTTTTGTCAAACTGAGGTTTGGACTGGCTTCCTTAAATCACAGGTGCATCAGACTGTGTGAGTTGATTCAATGAAATCATTGCAGAGAGAACTCCATTTTGCTTTCTTTTTCCAAATGAAATTTGATGTGTATAAGATGGAGCTTCCAATGAGTACAAACTGGTTCTGAAGACTTATTTTGTATTGTTCAGTATAGGAAGGAAAGTTTCTCTTCACTATTTCTTTTTTTTTAAATTATTTTATTAGATATTTTCTTCATTTATATTTCAAATGCTATCCAGAATGTCCCCCATACCCTCCCCAGCCCACTCACTACCACTTCTTGTCCCAGACATTCCCCTGTATGGAGCATATAAAGTTTGCAAGACCAAGGGACCTCTCTTCCCAACGATGGATGACTAGGGCATTTTCTGCTATATATGGAGCTAGAGACATGAGCTCTGTGGGTACTAATTAGTTCATATTGTTGTTCCACCTATAGGGTTGCAGACCCAATCAGTTCCTTGGGTAATTTCTCCAGCTCTTCCATTGGGGTCTCTGTGTTCTATCCTATAGATGACTGTGGGTATCCACTTCTACATTTGCCAGGCACTGGCATAGTCTCACAAGAGATAGCTATATCAGATGCCTTTCAGCAAGTTTTTGCTGGAATATGCAATAGTGTCTGCATTTGGTGGCTGATTATGGGATGGACCACTGGACGCTGTAGTCTCTAGATTGTCCATCCTTTCACCTTAGCTCCAAACTTTGCCTCTGCAACTTCTTTCATGGCTATTTAATTCCATATTTTGGGGAGGAATGAAGTATCCATGTGTTGGTCTTCTTTATTCTTGATTTTCTTGTATTTTGGAGATTTTATCTTGGGTA
>NC_034602.1:69245292-69252536 GCF_900095145.1 Mus pahari
ACAATGTTCAACATCCTTAATCATCAGGGAAATGTAAATCAAAACAACCCTGAGACTTCACCTCACACCAGTCAGAATGGCTAAGATCAAAAATTCAGGGGACAGCAGATGCTGGCGAGGATGTGAAGAAAGAGGAACACTCCTCCATTGCTGGTGGGATTGCAAGCTTGTACAACCTCTCTTCACTATTTCTAATCTCTATAGCAATTACAGGTTTTTAGCATGAATCAAAATGCTATGCTGTCTTGAACTTTCTCCTGACAAAAAGTTAACGTTTATTTTGAAATTTAACTTTACACTGCTTCTCAGAACACATGCAGAATTAAACCAATTATGTGATATTATACTCATAGCCCCTGAGGCTGTTTTGAGAGAGCCCTTGTTTTTTTGATGAAATGTTCTAAGCCTAGTACTCATTGAGTGTATTTCTATCAGTATTCCTTTATCTTAGTATTTCACCAAATTTATCTATTAAGGTTGGTTTGTATCATCCAAGGGATTTTCTAACCTAATGGGCCAATGAACATGATCAGTTTGCCAACATGTGGGATATGGGTAGAGTATATTCCATGTTCTTGCCTTTTACTCAAATAATTAAAATAACGGGGCACACATTTTTAGATTAGCAGGAAACTTTATTCTCCATGAGACAGCAGTCGTGATTATAAAACAATACACTAACAAGACTGACATTGGGCCACATGAGTGAGGGTACTCAAGGACTCTAACTATAATTAGGACATTTTTTTTATTTAATGTTAAGAAAAAAGGGTTTTGTTGTTAAGGGTTATACAGTGAGTAATTCTGTATTCTTATTTATAAAATATACTACATAATATTCCTCTATTTTTTATGTCCTATCATGGATCTGACTTAAGTCAGATGTATGCCTAATGAATGGTACATATACATAAAGAATTTTCATATTATACCTAGAATTATTTTGAGGACAAAGCTGGTATTATAGGGAGATCATAAATCAACCCCAAATCATATGAGGCTATATGAACTTTTCTATTCTGGTGCTCAGACATAAGAGTATGTCCAAATGTTATGATAAGGAAGGAGAAACTTGCAGTTAAGAATGGATTGTGTATAGTTTGATGTAGACAGGGGTCCTAGGTTGGCATCGGGTGCTTTGGTACATTTTCCAAGAAGTGATGGGTATGAATACTAATATGCTTTACATTTCTAGAATATCAAGACCATTATTTAGAGCAGAGGTTCAGATACAGCCCAAGCCAAGTCAAGTCCCAAGTTGCTAAACTATTTCCTATGCATCTATACTTTAATCAAATTCCTCACAGTAATATCCTTACCTCTTAGTAGGATAGTTAATTTTCAAGTTATTGTGAATCTTTACTGTGTAGTAAAGAAGGCTGGAGACATTGTTTCCTGGTTAATTGTGTTTACTGCTCCTCAAGAGGTGCTCAGTTCAGTTCCTTCCAAACTCATAGAGTGGTTCACAATTGCCTGTACTCTACATTAGGGCAACCCAATCACCTCTTTCAGATACTACAGGAACATTCACTCACATGCAAGCACATGCACCCAAGGGGGAAAAAGAGTAAAATTAAAACTAAATGAATACCAAACAGAAGAAATTTAAGAAAAAAAAAAAAAAGGCTCATTTTGGCTCACATATCATGGTGGAATTCATCATATCACAAGATAAATAAAGATAGAAGGAGATAAATACAAGTGATTACTGTGCATCCCATATCATGAAATAGATAATATGATGAATGATTGTATTTTGTTCACTTTCTTTTCTCTTCCTTTCTCTTCTCTTCTCTTCTCTTCTCTTCTCTTCTCTTCTCTTCTCTTCTCTTCTCTTCTCTTCTCTTCTCTTCGCTTCTCTTCCCTTCTCTTCGCTTCTCTTCGCTTCTTTTCGCTTCTCTTCGCTTCTCTTCGCTTCTCTTCGCTTCTCTTCGCTTCTCTTCACTTTGCTTCTCTTTTCTCTTCTCTAGCCCTCCCCTCTCCCTTCCCCTTCCTCTTTCCCTGCTCCCTCCTTCTCCCTCTCCCCCTCTCTCCTCCTTTATTTTGTAGTCTAGAATCCAATTTCCTATTGAAATACCACCATAGTGAGGTATTTTCTCACTTCAGACAATTGTCTATTAAATAAAGATAATTCTCCACATTTGCAGATATTGTTGTTCTAGGTAATTATAGATTACATAGGGTTGACCACTGAGATTACCTCTTTCACCTAGCATATACACAATGTACAGCTATAAGGTCAGACCTCAAGATGACAAAATAAATGAGATAACCAGTCTTGAAACAGAAGAAAAGTTCAAAGAAAACAAGGAAAGCAATGACCCTGTGTGTTGGCATGAACCAATACAAAGGAATTTCTTGTTAACCTTGAAATGGTCTTTTCTTCAGCCTACAGGGGGATACATATGAACCCTAGTAGTGTAAAACTTAGTGTCATTTCAAACACATGTTGAAATACACAGAAACATATTTAACCAATATCTGTGCAAGTCAGGATATGGCTAAGTTGTTTTATCACATTGATTTTTATTTTAGCAAATTGTTGGCAAAAATAATAGCTAGGCACAATCACAACAAAGGACCAATTACTAAAATAAACAGTCAACATTTTCCTGAGAGAATCCGTGGAAATTACTTGCTGATTAATGAAGAGTGTTGGAGAAAATGCTGCAATTATGTGAAATGAAATTTGAGAAAAAGATGAAAGCTTATGAAAGTTATAAATTTTTAAATTTTCACATATTTTATTTAATGTTTATATGTGCATGTAATATGTTTGGGCTGAATCCATTCCCATTTTCTATGCTCAAATTACTCCCCTATTTTGCTAACACTTTTGTCTCTCAATGTTATGTGCTATTTCTATTTTTCAATACCCACTGAATTTAGTACTGGGTACACATTTGTATGGAACCATGAACAGGCTTACAATTATCCTGTCAGTGCCTCATCCATCAGAAAATTCACTTCCCTTCCTCAGCATCTACACATTCTAATAACATCTCTGAAAGGAATTAGCTACATTGTCATCCATGCTGGGATTTTATCTGGCTGGGCATCCTGCCATTTCTTATTCATGTTGTCCTAGCCTTTGTGAATGTGTGTGCATAGCCTTCTATCATGTCTAGAAAACACTGCTTTACTAAGGAAATCTACTCCTTCTGGTGCTTACATCCCTTGCATCACCTTGTTATTAAGTATTTCTTAATCTTCAGGGAAGGGATTTGGTATAGATAATCTATTACATGCTGAGACCCTCAAGTTTCTTATTCTTGGATTGTAGACTGTAGGTTTGTTATTCCTTCTCTATAAACTATATTTTAACAAGCACATCAACAATATACATGCTAATGTGGATGGCAGAGGTCCCACCAGACCCTGACCCTAAGTACACATATATAACACTATATATTTTTGTTATTAATCTAAAATTTAAAGTAGACATATTATAAATAACCATTAATTTATTGAAAACAATTTGTGTCCATAGGCATGCCTCTTCCTGGAAAATTAAAGTGTACTATGCATATTATGGCATAATGTAGATATATAAATGCCCACTTAAGTAAATTTTCTTCTGAGTTTGTCTTAGGATTTTATAGCTGTGAACCGACACTGTGCCCAATGCAAGTCTTATAAACAACTTTTAATTGGGACTGACTTACAGTTCAGAGATTCAGTCCATTACTATCAAGATAGTAACATAGTGGCATCCAGGTAGGCATGGTAAAAGCAGAGCTGAGAGTTCTACATCATCATCTGAAGACTGCTAGTAAAATACTGACTTACAGGTAGCTACGGTGAAGGTCTTAAGCCAATGCCCACAGTGATACACCTACTCCATCTAAGGCTACAACCTCCTAATAATGCCATTCCCTGGGCCAAGCATATACAAACCATCACAGGGTTCCAGGTTAAAACCTCCTTATTGGAACATGCAGATGGCTTAGATCTGTCTAAGTGCTTTAGATCTCTGACTGCTCTTCTTGAAGACCTTGTATGACTTGCTGTACCCATATAAAGCTCACACAAATATCTATTAATCAAGCTCCAGGATATTTAGTGGACTCTTCAAGGACACTGCATGCACATGGTACATGTATGCATGCATGCAAAACATGCACATACAACAAATTAAAATAAATGTGGAAAAAACTGAAAGGATGCTGCTCAATGTGGGGCATGCTGAACAAATGTTTTTTCACTGTAGTACATACACCCCATATACTCAATATCGGTTTTCAAGATGCTCCTGATTAAAAATAAATAAATAAAATAAAAGATCCAAATGAAGTGCATATCTACCTTCAGTTTAATTCTAATCCTAATCTCAGATTAGACTGCTGTGATGCCCAGCTTCATGCCAACTTGACATAGCTAAGTAGACTCATCCTAACTAGATGAGGATGGAACAACTGAGTAAATATCTCCAGAAGTGTGGGCTCTAGGAAGGCCTGTAGGGCACTTTCTTAATAAGTGGGTTGATAGGGGAAAGCCCAGCTCACTGAAGGTAGTATCAATTCTGGGCTAGCGATTCTGAGTTCTAGAAGAAATCATGTTGAAGAAGTCACAAGGAGAGAGCCAATAAGCAGTATCCCTTGATGGCCTCTGTATCATCTCCTGCTCCCAGATTCTAGCCCTCTTGAGTTCTTGTGCCTACTTCTTGTCTGAGGAACAGTTATGTGGAAATGTAAGAAAAATTAACACATTCCTATTCAAGCAGGTTTTTGTCTTGGTGTTTCATCACAGCAATAAGAACCCTAATTAAGATGACCATCATTCTAAGTGAATAAGAATTTCTCTTGGAGTAGTAACCCTACTCTAAGCAGACATAGTCTTTGAATGACGCATTCTTATTTCAAAGAAATAGACATTTTGCTGCAGTGCTTTTTCTTAGCATGAGGAGCTCCTTGTATGCAAGAAAGTAGCAAACTTGTTAATTATTTTGTTTTTCTCCAATAGTCTACATGCTATGGCATAAATAGGAGAACAGTAGTTTTCTCAATATGATGAGTCAATTATTAAAATCTTGTAAACCACTCTGTTTCACTATTATTGTTTTCTTTACCTTTATATTTCATATCATTTTGGTTCTAATATGTATATATAGCATATATCGTGTATATTTATCTATTTTTGTTTATTTGTTTGTTGTGAGTGTATGATATTTTACCTGCATATACATGTCTGCACACTCAAGTGTAACTGATACCCATTGAAGTCAGAAGAGGACATTGGATTTTTTGGAATTGGACATATTGGTAGTTGAGTCAAAAGTGGATACTTGGAAATGAAATTACTTTCTCTGGAAAGAAACAAGGATTCTTAACAAGTGATGCATTCAACAGCATTTCAAAATATATACATTTGATACATTTCAGTTAAATATAAGAATAATTTACATACATTTTAGGAATAGATATAAATTATATGAATGGCTAAATACATCTATGTAGATAGTCTCTATAATTACAATTTGGCATATAATAAAAATTACTATCTTTTTTGAAATATTTCTAAAAATATATATTTTCAGAAAGTATTGATAAATAAAATATATTTTCTTGGCTTTAAAAATAAATATTCAGTTGATACAGTATTAACATTCAGGGCAGAATATTTACATTTTGGTATAAAATATATTAACTGAATTTCAATATGGCATTAATTCCAATATCTTGTTAATTTTTTCACCTAACAAATAAGTCCATTTCATTTTACAGTGTATGTATACATTTAATCAACAAATATAGGCTGTGTTTACATGTTTGCTTTAAAAATGAAGTTAGGGTTCAGGTCCGGATGGGGCCACCCCTGCCATATCACTTCTGAACCCCAGTAGAGGCAGCTGAGCTCTCCAGAGGACTCTCCAAATGCAGGTTCTCCAGATCACTGGTGAGTGAAAAGCAAAAACTCCAGAGAATCCAGGAGGGGCTTGTGCCAGCAGGGACAGGGACAGAGGAACACCGCTACCCAGAGGCAGGGCTCTTGTCTAGTAGGGTGCACACCCTCCATCTCTCTTCTGAACCCCAGAGGAGGCAGCAGAGCACTCTGGAGGACCCTCCAGACCTCAGGTCCCCGGGATGACGGGAGGAGAGTTGGCCTACAGGTAGGGCTCTGACCCCAGGACTCAGAAGGAGGATCAGAGCTCCAGACTTCTGGACACCTGCCTTGCAAGAGGAGAGCTTGCCTGCAGAAAGTGCTCTGACAACTGGGACTCAAGGGAGAGTTGGATTCCCAGGAGTGCTGACAGAGATTAACAAACTCACAGGAGGATCAAACTCCAGTCAGAGACAGCTTGAACATTAACATCAGAGATTAACAAGAGGGTGAAAGGAAAACATAAGAGTCTTTCTAACAGAAACCAAGAACACTGGGCACCATCAGAACCCAGTACGCCCACCACAGTGAGTCCTGGATACCCCCAAACACCTGAAAAGCTAGATGTGGATTTAAAATCATATCTCATGATGGGGGTAGAAGATTTGAAGAAGGGCATTAATAACTCACTCAAAGAAATACAGGAGAACAATGCTAAATAAGTAGAAGTTCTTAAAGAGGAAGCACAGAAATCCCTCAAGGAATTACAGGAGACCACTGCTAAACAGGTAGAAGTCCTTAAAGAAGTACAGGCAAACACTACTAAACAGGTACAAGAAACACAAAAATCCCTTAAAGAATTACAAGAAAACGCTGCTAAACAGCTAGAAGAAACACAAAAGTCCCTAATAATTAAAGGAAAACACAACCAAACAGGGGATGGAATTGAACAAAACCATTAAGGATCTCAAAATGGAAGTAGAAACAATAAAGAAAACCCAAAGGGAGACAAATCTGGAGATAGAAACTGTAGGGAGCTGGTGCGGTCGGAGATGCCAAGATGGCGCCCTGGCTCTCTGTCCAGCCTTGTGGCACCTCAACTCATCACCGGCCCAGTGCAGGCATACAACAGAGGTACACCTCCTTGGGTGTGCAGCCATATCTCACCCCTCGTGGTCATCTACTGTGGCCCTATCCCAGTACTTCAGGGCTCCTGTGTAATATGTGGCGCATAGCATGTTTGAGTGTGATTGGTTGAGAAGATCAGACATCAGCAGCCCTTGTGAATATGTTGAGCTGGCCTGATTCAAAAGTGGAAGCTGCTTCACCTGAACCTGGTGTACCTGTCATTCTTGTCTCTGCTGGTCAGAGCCTGTGGCATGAAAGCCTAGGAAAGAAATCAGGAACCATAGATGTGAGCATCA
>NC_034602.1:69252547-69253609 GCF_900095145.1 Mus pahari
GAAGCAGGCCTTAATAGTCTCCCAACCAAAAAAAGCCCAGGACCAGTTGTGTTTACTGCAGAGTTCTATCAGAACTTTGAAGATCTAATTCCATCTCTCCTCAAACTATTCCACAATATAGAAACAGAAGGTACTCTACTCAATTCGTTGTATATAGATCCACAGATACTCTGATACCTAAACCACACAAAGATCCAACAAAGAAAGAACTTCAGAACAATTTCCCTTTTGTATATCGATGCAAAAATACTCAATAAAATCCTTGCAAACCAAATCCAAGAACACATCAAAATGATCATCCAACATGACCAAATAGGTTTCATCTCAGGGATGCAGTCATGGCTTAATATAAGGAAATCCATCCACTATATAAACAAAAACAAAGACAAAAATCTCATGATCATCTCATTAGATGCTGAGAAATCATTTGACAAAATCCAACACCCCTTCATGAGAAAAGTTTTGGAAAATTCAGGAATTCAAAGCCCATACTTAAACATAATAAAAGCAAACCATATACAGCAAACCAGTAGCCAACATCAAAGTAAACGGAGAGAAGATGGAGGCAATCCCACTAAAATCAGGGACTAGAATATGCTGCCCACATTCTCCCTACCTATTCAATCTGGTACTTGAAGTCCTAGCCAGAGCAACTCTACAACAAAAGGAGATCAAGGGGAAACAAATTGGAAAGGAAGAAATCAAAATATCACTATTTGCAGATGATATAATAGTATATAAAAGTGACCCTAAAAATTCCACCAGAGAACTCCTAAACCTGATAAACAACTTTAGTGCAGTAGCTGGATATAAAATTAACTCAAACAAATCAGTGGCCTTTCTCTACACAAAGGATAAACTGGATGAGAAAGAAATTAGGGAAACAACACACTTCACAATAGTCACAAAAAATATAAAATGCCTTCTTGTGACTCTAACTAAGGAGGTGAATGATCTGTATGACAAAATCTTCAAGTCTCTGAAGAAAAAATTGAAGAAGATCTCTAAAGAAAGAACTCCCATGCTATGGATTGGCAGGATTAAAATAGTAAAAATGGCTAT
>NC_034602.1:69254479-69256118 GCF_900095145.1 Mus pahari
TGGACATAGTACTACTGGCAGATCCAGCAATACCTCTTCTAGGTATATACCCAGAAGATGTTCCAACTGGTAATAAGGACACATGCTCCACTTTGTTCATAGCTGACATATTTATAATAGGCAGAGCTGGAAAGAACCCAGATGTCCCTCAACAGAGGAATGAATGCAGAAAATGTGGTACATTTACACAATGCAGTACTACTCAGCTATTAAAAACAATGAATTTATGAAATTCTTAGGCAAATGGATGTATCTGGAAGATATCATCCTGAGTGAAGTAATCCAATCACAAAAGAACTCCCTTGATATGCATTCACTGATAAGTGGATATTAGCCCAGAAACCTAGAATACCCAAGATACAATATCAAAAACACAAGAAAGTCAAGGAGAAGGAAGACCATCAAGTGGATACTTCATACCTCCCCAAAATAGGGAATAAAATACCCATGGAAGAAGTTGCAGAGACAAAGTTTGGAGCTAAGATGAAAGGATGGACAATCCAGAGACGCCCCCACCCAGGGATCCATCCCATAATCAGCCACCAAACGCAGACACTATTGAATATTCCAGCAAGAACTTGCTGAAAGGAAACTGATACAGCTATCTCTTGTGAGGCTATGCCAGTGCCTGGCAAATATAGAAGTGGATGNCCACAGTCATCTCTAGGATAGAACACAGAGACCCCAATGGAGGAGCTAGAGAAATTACCCAAGGGACTGAAGGAGTCTGCAACCCTATAGGTGGGACAACAAAATTAACTAATCAGTACCCCCAGAGCTAGTGTCTATAGCTGCATATATAGAAGGTGGCCTAGTCTGCCATCATTGGGAAGAGAGGCCCCTTGTTCTTGTATACTTTATATGCCCCATAGAGCGGAAAACCAGAGCCAAAAAGGGGTAGTGAGTGGGTAGGGGAACAGGGTTGGGGNAGGGTATAGGGAACATTCAGGATAGCATTTGAAATTTAAATGAAGAAAATATCTAATAAAATATTTTACAAATAAAATAAAAATGAAGTTAGTAGTATATGAAAATATTGTCATTGGACAGAACATATGTTTTTGGCTTTTAATTTTATTAATTGTTTCCTAAAATTGTCTTTTAAATCTGTTGAGATTGTGTTGAATTATATCAGAGCAAAATGATTTAAGTATCATAGAATAAGCCAATAATCTGCATTTTATGTAAGAGAAATCTGATATGTATGAATGAAGAATTTTTAAATAGTTCCCTTTGATACTATATGCAAATTGTTAACACAACATAGATATCTTAAGTAGTTTAAAGGTTTAACTTTTTAATAAATAACCATTGCATCTCTCCAGAAATGGAGGAGTGTTCCTCTTTCTCCACAACCTCCCCAGCATCTGCTGTCACCTGAATTTTTAAACTTAGCCATTCTGACTGGTGTGAGATGGAATCTCAGGGATGTTTTGATTTGCATTTCCCTGATGGCTAAGGATGTTGAACATTTTTTCAAGTGTTTCTCAGCCATTCGATATTCCTCAGTTGAGAATTCTTTATTTAGCTCTGTACCCCATTTTTAATGGGGTTTTTTGAGTTTCTGGAGTCCAGCTTCTTGAGCTCTTTGTATGTATTGGATATTAGTCCTCTATCAGATTTAGGATTGGTAAAAATC
>NC_034602.1:69258788-69268175 GCF_900095145.1 Mus pahari
CAGGATAGCATTTGAAATGTAAATAAAGAAAATAATAATAATAATAGTAATAGTAATAATAATAATAAAATAACCATTGCATCTCATTGTCTCTTCTTAAATTGATTTCTGAAATTAAATATTGCCTGAGATTTTTTTATATTACATTATCAATTATTATCCTTCCATTATTTATTGATTGTAAATGGAAGAACTTAAATTATGTGAACTAAGCAAACTTGATGTCAGCAAGGGAGGTCTAGGGTATTGTCACATTTGCCAAATATTAAGTAGAAGTACTCATGCATACTCATATATTCTTCTCTATTGGTCCATTGGTCTACTTGTGCATAACTATGCTAGTATGATACTATCTTTGTTGCTCATAATAATAAGACTTTGTCTTGTATCTTAAAGTGTGGTTAGCCCAGATGTGTACATATAAGAAAAACTACAAGGACAGAGCAAATGGTACTGATATGCTTATCCATTAGTATGTAAATATTGAATTAAAGAGAAGGGGAACATAATTTGAGAAGGACTGAGGGAGTAGAAGAATGGGGGACAGTGGAGCGAGAGAGGAATAGGAAGAGAAAATTATGCAATTCAGTTTTAATATTAAAAAACAAAAATGCAAAACCTAAGGTCATTTATAGATGTGTAAAAACTGAGGGAATTTGTTTTCCCTGAAGCAGAGAGTTGACTCCTAAAAGGTTATGATAGTATATGGAGGAATTATTCTGTCTTCAGAAGTCAGTGGCAACCTTTCACCCTAGATTCATGTGTGGTAGACAAGAAAACTAAATTAGACAGCAAAATATGTCCTGGATCAGAGGGGAAAATGCTACATTTACATTATGAGGTGAAATGGTAATCATAATACAGGGTATTCTGCCATATTAAATTGTCTTAAGTGGATGATTTCATGTAATTATGTAGGAGGAAGATGTCCTTATTCTTCAAATTTTCTTATCAACTATTCAGTGCAAAATTGACTACTTAGACCTCAAAACCAAAATATACATTTATATATCTAGTGTAGTATTCAGAAATAGTCTTAGCTTTCAGGGAAGTGGTAATGAACACACCTTTGATATTTCATCTTACCCCAGTAAAAATGGCTAAGTTCCAGAAAGTGAATAACAAAAACTATTGTCAAGGATTTGAGGGAAAGGGGAATGGAGAACTCAGTGATTGAAGAGTGCAAATTGGTACAGTCACTATGAAAATCAATAAGAATATTCCTTGAGGAACTTGAAGTAAATCTTCAATATGACCCAGCTATACTACTCTTGTGCATATACCCAAAGAAAACAAAATTCAACAGTTTCCTACAAAGATACTTTCTCATCCCTGTCCATTGCAGATCTATTCAGAGTATATGTATATTGGGGAACTCCTAGATAATCAGGAACTGAGGAATTCATAATAAACATGTGGTACATATAAACACAGAATTTCATTAGGCTGTTAAAGAAGCAAAATCATGGAACTGGCAAGCCAATGAGTTGAACTAGAAAAAAAATCATACTTAGTGGGAATACCTTGACCCAGAAATACAGTGTCATATGTTCTTTCTCATATGTGGATCATAGTTTGGTATCTTTAGATATATGTTTTAAAGTTGGAGTACCTATTGAATCCAAGAAATTAGAAGCACTGAACTTGAGTGACATAAGATGGGAATGTGGAATAATTGCTGTGAAGGTTGAAGTAGGGCAGGATGGCAGTAAAGGGATAAGAAGAAAGATCTGTAAGTAAGAATAATTGAAAAGCCATCCAGAATGAACTTTAAAAAGAACATTGTATGGGTAAGCATTTCTGAATGCAGTATAAGTATGTTGCTAAGGATAATTACAAAAATTAATTGTATAGTGGTTAAAACTGTGTATAATTTTAAAATAATATATTAAAAGCATAATTCTATTTAACATATATATAACATAAAATTATATTTATAGATGTGATTGCCATGTAAGATATCTTTATATTTATACAATGTAATATACCACTATATACATAGATTTTATATATATGTATATATATATATATGAATATTGAAGATTTTTAAAAACACACACAAATATATATATAATTCATACAATTGATTGGCTACATTTGTTTCTACATATATATTGCTATCATTTAGGATTACCAGCTGTCTTAGGGTTTTGTTACTGTGAAGAGACACCATGATCAAGGAAATTCTTATAAAGGAAAACATCTCATTGGGGCTGGCTTAAAGCTTTAGAGATTAATTCATTACCATCATGGCAGGAAGTGTGGCAGTGTGCCAGCTGAGTTAGGGCAGAGAGTTCTACATCAATCCAAAGGCAGCAGAAGGGTACTGTCTTCTGCTGGCAGCCAAGAGGAGGCTCTCTTCCTCACTTAGTAGAGCTTGAGCACCCTGCCAGTGACACACTCTCTCCAACAAGGCCACACCTACTCCAACAAGGCCACACCTACTCCAACAAGGCCACACCTACTCCAACAAGGCCACACCTACTCCAACAAGGCCACAACTCCTAATAATGCCAATACCCATAGACCAAGTATACTCAAACAACCACACAAACATTTATTACTTATATTATGTTAGAGGTAGTAAAATTGTATCAATATCTAGTAATTATTAATTAATTAATTAATTAATTATTATTTGCTAGAGTAATACTTATTTCTAAACTTTAATAATATACTATTGTCATGAATATTCTTTTTTATGCTTTTATGGTTACTTTTATCCATCATTTCAGTTGGAATATGGTAATCATTTTTCATAGATATTTCTGTGAAACGTATATTGACATTTCAATCCATGGACTGAGAGAACAAAATTACCATATATTATGAGTGGGTCTAGCTCAATTTGTTAAGACCTTAAGAAAAAGAATGAGATTCCCATGAAAGAAAATGACTCTGATTTTACTTACATTCAAGGATCCAACATGTGATGCCCGTCATCTGTGCTGCCACTGGAGATCATGCTGGTGTCTTGGTGTATGCTGCTGCCAGCGGCCATGATGATGCCCATGGATGGGTTTTTGACCATGGTCTGCGCAACTGAACAAGGTTATCATGAGGTCAGTGGTCCATGCTACTATCTGGTAATGTGTTGAGTTCTGTGTTCTGAGGTACAGAACAAACCAGATTAGGTGAGTTAATTAATGATAGGATGGTTAATCTTTTTGAATAAAACAAAAAATTTACATATACCAGGAGAGTACAAAGGGAATGCATTGTACACCATGACAAAGGGTGGGTGTGGAGTCAGAAGCACTAACAAAGGAAAGATAAGGCACTTAATGTTATAAAGGAGGAAATGGGAAAAAATGTATTTTGAGGGTTACCTGTGAAGGAACGAAGGTCAACCTCAGAGGGAGAGGGAAGAAGAAGGGGCTATAAATAGCATGACGGAAGTCTGAAAAGCGATAGGAAAATCATTTTTAAAAAGTTCTATTAAAATTGCTTATGCATAATTTTATGAGAACACACACATGTAATTCCATTTGAACCAATAATTCTATCACCCCAAATACACTGAATAACTAACAAAAAAAACTCCAGTGCCAAAATGGAAAACCTCTTTTTAGTTGTTGTTCAGAGGCCAAGAGTCTTTCAAAACAAATAAGCTATTGCTGTTGTCCTTGGTGACTGGCAGAAACAGAAGGTGAGAGCATATTGCTGAAGACACCACACATTTGGACACAGAAATTGAAGTAATCAATATGGGTCTGACCTGTAATCTCCTTGAAATATAGAACTCAAAGTGTTAGAGGGAGCCATGAAAGCTTACAAAAAAAAAATCTAGCCAAGACTCTCATATAGCTATAAAGTCTATAAACAACAATGACCATAGTGCTGAGATATTCAAAGGAAAGAGTAGTGACACTAATATACAGAGTAATTAAGAGCACCCTAGTTGGACTTAATGGCAGCTCAATGGGATGACATTTATGCCTGGCATCACAAATCTAACCAACTACCCATTGGTGATAAGAGCCCGGAGAATATGAAAGAATCTACTGTTGCTATTTTCCAATGAAGTAGACTGTCTAACTGAATTCAAATGCTTCTCTAAAAACAGATGTATAATCATTGACGTCCTCCCACATCAAAGGAACTAGTTTTTGAAGCAGACAGAGACAAATAAGAATCCTTCTGTGTACAAGACAGCCTTTTATAAAAATACAAAGTAAATGAGTACACAAAGTTGGGACAGGGTAGGAGTATATGGGAGGATATAAGGGAATATTTGGAGTGAATATAATAAATATATGTATAATCCTTGACATTCTTAAGAAAGTAACAAAGGGATTCTCTAAGCCCTCTAACATCTATTTCCTTATGACAGATAAAATTAATGTTTTCAGTAACCATCTAATTCTATATTCTATAGTTAGTAAAGTATAGTGTTTGCATAAGGAAAAACTTATGGGTCAAATAAAGAATACCATATTTCTGTGAATAAGCACACATGAAGTAAATTTAATTTGCATAAGCATACTAAGATAATTCAGTGGTAAAAAGTCCAATATTTTTAACAAATTTTTGGGAGAACGAACAATCTACTTAATAACAAAAGTTTTCCAGGGCCTATAAAGTCATAACTGCATAGTTCCTACTCAGTAGGTTAGGTAATAGGACCCTCAGGTTTAAGGCTACCTAGACAACAGAGAAAGAAAAGAATTCAAGAGTTAAATGTCAGCCTTAAGAACAGACTTCAAAAATGTCTATTTTTGCTCCATTACAAGTAAAATACAAGTGTACAAGCACACACATGCACACTCACACACATATGCATATAAATACACAATACACAAATACAAACATTATATATATATATATATATATGCAATTTTGTCTTATCTACTAAATATAAATGAAAAATATTATATTTCTCTGTGAAGTTTCTGCTACATGGAAAAAATCACACACAACATTACATTTGTATGTAACATTCAGGTACTCAGGAAGCAGGACAGAATACTCCAGGATATCTGTAAAAAGTGTCTTCAAAAACAACTTAATATCTGCTGAGGGCCCATGCAGGAGAAAAGACAAACAGCTTCAGAAATCATGGAATGTAGCCCATTAGCACATCCAAAATAGGTGTTTCTTAAACAAGCATGGTCCAAGAACTTCTTTTCCTGAGGACTTCATGCTGTTGTGGAGTTCGCTTTGCTTGCTGTCTTTGCATGCTTCTTAATCTAACGACTATATGAAAACTAAGAGGGTTTCTAGCCACTCACTGGGGCAATATCATTGGCACTCATAATAATAGTGCTTGTTCTTTCTCAGACATTTCTATTGGACCAGATTAATCACTCAATCACCACCCTAGGAAAGAACTTAGAAGTGTGGAGTGTAAGCAATGACCACCATACTCAGAAAACATTTGGAAAAAAATTGTTAGTTAAACTAGGTTGAGATGTTTGTGCTACTGGCTCTGATGTAGTAAATCTTAGAGAATGATTTTAAGTTCAGAAAGACATAGTCTTAATAGTTACTCTAAGGAATTTTTAAGGTCAGGAAACAAGAACAATGACAGCACTGGTTGATGTGACTCTCACTGAAGCTGGACTGGTGATAATTTTTTATTGTACCCATTTTTCTTTCAGCTACATGATATGATTTAATAAAGATTGATGATGAATAGATATGCATTCTTAGGATACATATTTACATATGTATATATATTCATATATATGCTTATATATTGTTATATATTCTTTTATAAACTCATATATACATTCATGTATATGTATTTCCCCATAGGATACATACACATATAAGCATATATACATACATGTATATTCTGATATATATATATATAGACACACACATTCAGTTATACATATTGATATACATTCTTAGAACATATACATACATATGTTTGTATATATACATATGTGTGTGTGTGTGTGTGTGTGTGTGTATGTGTAAAATGCTTAGAATCTGATTGTTGGAGGAGTACTCCAGCCTTTCAATGTGAGTGTGCATGTGTTCGTCTGCAGGTATGAATAAATGTATGTATGCATATATGTATACATTATATATATATATATATATATATATATATATATATTTGTATATGTGAAGTTTCTAGAGCCTTCCTTTGCTTCAACAATTCAGTGTGTATGTGTGTGTTTGAATTTTCTCTTTTTTTTTGTCGATGACCCCTAAGAGTTTTAATTCTTGAGTATCTTGCTGGACACAGGGAGTGAGAGTCCCAATGAATCAAATTTGTTCCCTCAGGTAAAAGTTTGTTAAATGACTTCTCTAATACATGACTGCCATGAGCAGGAGCCCAAATGGTTTGCTTTCCTGTGAGCTGCCATCAGCACTGACCTCAATTCGCAATCCCACAACTCACCTCCTGCTTTGATTTACTCTGTGTTTTCAAAGCTGGTCTTTGATACTTTTACTAGTATCTACCTTCACAGGAGAAAATGCAATAGAAAAGAAAAGGAAGGAAAGATAGAAGGAAGTGATGGGGAGAGGGAGGGAGGGAGGGAGGGAGCAGGGGAGCGTGGGAGGGAGGAGGAAAGAAAGACCAGAGACACAGACTGAGAGACAGATGAGAAAAAGAAAGAAGGGAAAAAAGAAGGAAGGAAGGAAGAAANAAAGAAAGAAAAAAGAAAGAAAGAAAGAAAGAAAGAAAGAAAGAAAGAAAGAAAGAAAGAAAGAAAGAAAGAAAGAAAGAAAGAAAGAAAAAAGAAAAAGAAAAATAGTGTATCTGAATGGAGTTTAGGTCAATTTGGGAGTAAAAAATGAGGTTGGGATATATGGATGATAAATGGGTGTCATTTTTGGACATAAATGTACTAAAGTTAATTTGCATTCATTGTAGAATGCATGCAATACAGAAAATAAAATGAGATCTGGGAAACATTTTATAAAACTTTGACTAGTCATCCATGTAATTTAACAATTGCCATAAATAAACTTCTTTTATCAATTCCTGATAAAGGCATTATAGTAGGCTCCTTACATACTTACTAAACAGTATGCATATATTTAGTTTACTTGCACTTTTTTGTTCTGATTACCAATGCTAACTACTTGTTAGACCAAAGATATTTAACTGCATGAAGGTGAGATGTATCATTTTTCCACATCAACAGATATCTAGAAGTGAATAGATCATCCCTACAAGAAGTGTGTGTCAGCTGAGATTTCATTGTTGATCCCAGCAGCCACAGCTTTGCTCTTTTTATAACAGTATTAATAAGTATATTTTATGATGACAAATACTATAGTACTCCCATAACATTATATTTAGTCTTATCAATGAGACTTTGTACAAGTTTTGAAATTCTGGTGCATGTTCCCTTCAAGAGAACCATATGCAGAGAATAAGACAGCACCTTCTTCACTCAGAAAGCTGTTACAATGCTCCAATTTGTGGTATATTTCCAGAAGAAACTCTATTAATCACTGATCTATATGTGAATTCAGGATTCTCTTCAGGATTTCAGTTCTTACATGATTAATCTCTGAACAGTCTCTGTATTGTAATTCTCTGCTGAGCTAAAACTATTTCTATCAAACTTGCCTTGCTTTAACCTCTTTCCTCTAGTGTCTGATATATTAAGTTATTTAATTTAACTTAAGTAATTTTAAAATTATTATAATTTGTTGTTTGTGATCCTATTGGAAACAATAAAAATTAAAGGCATGAACAGACATCTGCTAGCTTCTGTACTGACAAAGATCATAAATGAACTTATCGTTTCTGGTTTCAATATTGCAGACACTGAAGGCCATGAAAATATGGAGTGCAATTAATTTCAAGGATGGGCTACTAATTTTCTTTAGTCTTTGAGTGGAATCCATTGGAGGATTCAGTTAAGGAAATAAGCGAACATAAGAATGAGTACATTGACTGTGCTAAAGGTGACACTCTCTTGCTTGATTTAAAAGTTTACAAAGTTCTAGGGAAATCTTTTCAAAGCATTCATCCCTGATCCTTATCTCCCAACTGTCAGGGGAAAAGCTACTAAACACCTATAATTATAGCACGTGATAATCTTTTACAATACAACGTTAGAAACATGAAGGATTGAAAATCCATCTATAACTATTTTATATAGGAAAGCTGTACAGATGTTAGCGATTTGGACCTGGGAAGACGATTCACCAACTGAGTGTTTCTTATTCCAGGAGTTAAGTTCCCTGTTCAACCACATTGTGCAACAATCTACAACAAGAGCCCCAGGAGTTATGATAGCCTCTTTTTCTTTCTGTAGGCAATAACATGCAATAGTAAATACACAGAGACAGATATATACACTTTTCAAATAAATACTTTTAAATATTAATTGTTAAATAAAAGAAACTTGGAAATGAATATACATTGTATTCTAATCATACAATATCATAAATGTATATACTGATGTTAAATACTCAGAAGTAAATATTATCATTAAACAGATACATTTCAATCTTATCATTATTAAAATAGTTTTAAGTCCTATACTTATATAATTTTATTAGTATTTGAAGTGCCCCAACTCCTCTATTTTTAGATGAGAAAGTTTTATCATTTTAAGGACTGAGAAAACTCAGAATTATCTTGTGAAAAACTAGCAGTATAATCATGAAATACCTTTATGAAGTTTTTGAAGAATTACAGCAACAACATAAATTATAGATGAGGCATTATTATAAGTACACTGTGTGAATGACAAACTAGAACATTCTTCTTTAGGATAAAAAAGGCAGGCTAAGGTTTCTAAATTAGTATAAGTATGATTAATTGACAGTTAAGTACATGAGGAAATCTAATCCATATAACAATGTTATTCAATGACTATAACCCACTATGAGCCTGGGTCCTAATTTGTTCAGATAATATTTCTTTGTGATATATTCCAGCTTTATTTTTCAAATATTATAGGTAAGACCTCACTACTGTTTTTCTACTTATGAATGGAATCTGGCTAATAAATAAAAGAACAACTCTAAGGAATTATATTTATTAAATTTTATTAATTCAATATTTAAAATATGTAATTTTATGCTTTAAATAAATTACATTCAAAAGGAAACAAAGAAAAATATTAAAAAACCAGGAACTGAGTTGCAAGTAAATGAAATCCTACCACTATTGCCACCAGTACTTTAGAATCTGTCAATTTTCGTTTCCATCGTGGAAACAGTCTTAGATTTTCTCATAGTCTCAGATCAATACTGTATGTTTATCTATCTATCTATCTATCTATCTATCTATCTATCTATCTATCTATCTATCTATCTATCTATCTAACTATCTATCTATCTATCTATCTACCTATCTATCTATCTTTTTACCTAAATATTTGAAAATCTTAACTGAACAGGACTTGATGATAATTTGCTAAACTAATGATATATATATATATATATATATATATATATATATAT
>NC_034602.1:69268590-69270625 GCF_900095145.1 Mus pahari
TTTTTTTTTTTTTTTTTTTTTTTTTTTTTTTTTTTTTTTTTTTCTGCAAATAAGCAATGACAGAGAATGGGGCAGATCGACTCTTTAACTAATAGTTATGGAAAATGTTTTTTCCCTCCCTGGTTTCCCCTCTACTAGCCTCCTATCCCATTCCACTCTCCCTGCCTCTATGAGGGTGCTTATTCACCCACTCACCTGCCAACTCTCATCTTACTGCCTTCACATCTCCCTATGTTGGGGCATTGAGCTTCCACAGGACCAAGGGCCTCACCTCTCATTGATGTCTGACAAGGCCATCCTCTGCCACATCTGTAGCTGGGTCCATGAGATCCTTCCATGTGTACTTTTTGGTTGGTGGTTTGGTCCCCAGAGAGCTCTGTGTGATCTGGTTAGTTGATATTGTTGTTCTTCCTGTGGGGTTGCAAATCTCTTTAGCTCCTTCAGTCCTTCCACTAACATTTCTATCAGGGGTTCCTATGCTCATTCAGATAGTTGGCTGTGAGCATCAGCATCTGTATTGGCAGGATCTGGGAGAGCCTCTCAGGCTCCTGTCAGCAAGTGCTTCTTGTCATCAGCAATAGTGTCTGGGTTTGGTGTCTGCAGATGGGATGTATTCCTAGGAGGGGCAGACTCTGGATAGCCTTTCCTTCAGACACTACTTCACATTTAGTCCCTGTATTTTCTTTAGACAGGAGCAATTCTGTGTTAAAACTTTTGAGATGTGGGGTGGGAGGGTGGGGTGGACCCATTCCTTAACCAAGGGTGGTGCCTATCCACTGGATATGATTTCTACAAATTCTATCTCTCCTCTGTTGGATATTTTAGGTAATCTCATCCCTGCTGGGTCCTGGGAACATCTTGCTTACCTGGCATCTGGGACTTTCTAGTGGTTAATCTCAGTGTCCCATCCCCCACTGATACATACCTCTGTTCAGTCAAGACCTTCTGTACTTCTTTTTCATCTCCTCTCACACTTGATCCTGCTCCCTTTTTTTCCTCTCCCGGCTTGCATCCCAGATCTTTCCCTCTCTCTACCTCCTATAATTATTTTGTTCCCCATTCTAAGTAGAACTGAAGCATCAACACTTATGTCTTAATTCTTCTTGAGCTTCTTTTGGTCTGTGAGTGTTATTGTGGGTATTCTGAGCATGAAATGTAAACAAATAAAATAACCAATTATACATATATGCGCTATATAGGAGCAGGTGAAAAAAATTACAGCTGTAAGTTCTAGAGATCACATTAAACAAAATAATAGAAGAGAACATGCCCAACCTAAAGAAAGAGATGCCTATAAACATACAAGAAGTTTATAGAACACCAATTAGACTGATGCACAAGAGAAAACCATCCCAATGCTTAATGGTCAAAACACAAAATCGACAAAACAAAGAAAGAATATTAAACGTGGCAAGGGAAAAAAGCCAGATAACATACAAATTCAGACTGATCAGATTTTTACTGGACTTCTTAACAGAGATTCTAAAATCTAGAAGGGCCTGAGCAGACACCTTGCCACCTCTAAAATACCACAGATGCCCACCTTCCTCTGCTCTTGTCTGTGGATGCAATATGACCAGCTGTTTCAAGTTCTTGCTACCTCGATGTCTCCTCAATGATGGACTATATCCTGCAACCAGAAGTGAAACCCTTTCTCCCCTAGGTTGCTTTTTGTGTCAAGGTAGTTTATCAGAGTGTTAGACACAGTACATCATTTTACCTGATTATCTGTACATTACTGGATGTGTTTACTGCAAAATTCTTCAGTCTAATTTCAAAATATAGACTGTAGATTTTAGTCATAAAAATATACTAAAACCAAATTGGTCTTGTTTATTATGGAATGATTCTGTCTTCTTCTTCTTCTTCTTCTTCTTCTTCTTCTTCTTCTTCTTCTTCTTCTTCTTCTTCTTCTTCTTCTTCTTTCTCCTCCTCCTCCTCTTCCTCCTCCTTCCTCCTCCTCCTGCCCCTCCTCCTCCTCCTCCTCCTCCTCCTCCTCTTCTTTTCTTTTCTTTTCTTTTCTTTTCTTTTCTTT
>NC_034602.1:69270665-69283790 GCF_900095145.1 Mus pahari
TTTCTTTTCTCTTCTTCTTCTTCTTCTTCTTCTTCTTCTTCTTCTTCTTCTTCTTCTTCTTCTTCTTCTTCTTCTTCTTCTTCTTCTTTTCTTCTCCTCCTCCTCCTCTTCCTCCTCCTCCTCCTTCTCTCTCATACCTCCTCCCACCTTCCTTCTCCTCCTATTCTTCTATAAAGGTGCTAGGACTTTAGAAATTTCTCTAAGACTTTATACTTATGAATCATTCCTTCTGTCCTTTGTATGGAAGTGATGAATAGCAATAATGCTTAAAACAAATATAATTTGAGTAATTGAAAAAATAGTTATGGAATATACCTATTTTGTCTAATATACCTTAATCAAAGGAAAAGCAATTCACAGGACCCCTTTGCTAGCACCAGGCATCTTTTCTTTTATAATTTATTTACTTTATGTTTATGTGTAAAAGTATTATATATATATACCCCATGTGCTTGCTAGGGGTCAGAGGAGGATGTTTAAGGACGTTACGCCTTTGGAACAGGAGTCATTGTTGGTTATAAGTCCCTTGGTGGGGTACTCAAAACCAAACATGTGTCCTCTGAAAAAGCAACAAATACTCTTAACCTTTTCACCATTGTTCCAGCCCAAACACTAAACACCATAAACACTACAAAGACACTTTGAGACAGACAACTATGCAATACTTTGAATTTATTGTCATCAATTTTAGAATGGCATCCCTAGCCAGAGATCTTTGGAACACCTCATATCAGACTTTTGAAAATACATTTTTTTTTTAATGAGACATTTTCATGTTGGCCATATAGTGAGTCCTTTATGGAGCTTAAAGTCAATTCTTACCTAACAGATGGCAAGGCTGTGTTAGGTTGAAATATGTTTAATGATTGTGCTTAATCTGAAATAAGTGATTGTGATTGACCAAATCATGACCGTGAATCATTCAAAATCACTTTTGGAAGTAATATGCAAGTGCATCTCTGGGTTACTCAGAAATTGTATACAAGAGCAATAAATACTTCTTTCCAGTAGATGGTCTTTTATTGCTGTGAGTAGTATAGGCTTAATGGGTGTCTCAGTTACTCTTCTTTTACTATGAAAAGACACAATGACCAAGACCAAAGTTACTCTAATAAAAGTAAAGCATTTAGTTGGGAACTTGCTTCTACTTTTCAGTGCATTATCTTCATGGCATGGAATATGGTGGCACACATGCCATCACTGCAGTAGAGGAGAATTTTATATCCAGTCCTTTTATTTAAAAATGTACCACATTTTTCTTTTATTTTAAGATTTCTTATTTTATGTATGTGAGTGCCTGTATGCATGCACACCTACATGCCAGATGAGGGCATCATGTCTCATTCCAGATGGTTGTGTCTCAACAAGCGGTTTCAATGAACTGAACTCAGGACCTCTGGAAATGCACCCAGTGCTCTTATCTGCTAAGCCATATCTCCAGGCCTATACCACATTTTCTTTATCCATTCTTCATTTGAAAGATATATAGGCTCTAGCTGCATATGTAGCTGAAGATGGCCTAATCGGCCATCATTGGGAAGAGAGGCCCCTTGGTCTTGTAAACTTTATATGACCCAGCACAGGGGAAGGGAAGGGCCAAGTAGTGGGAGTGGGTGGGTAGGGGAGCAGGGGCGGGGGGGGATAGCATTGGAAATGTCAATAAAGAAACTTTCGGGATAGCATTTGAAATGTAAATAAAGAAAATAATAATAAATTTAAAAAAAAAGAAAGATATATAGGCTGTTTCCAGTTTTTGGCTATAATGAATAAAGCTGTTATGAGCATAGTGTTTATCCTTGTGGTATGGTGGAACTTCTTTTAGGAATATGCTCTGGAGTAGTATAGTTCCTTAAGACTGTGAGATAGATCAACTCCTAATTTTCTGAGAAACTTCCAAGTTTATTGCCAAAGTGGCTATACATGTTAGCACTCCCACCAGCAGTTGAGCAGGCAGAGAGAAAGACTCTGTGGTTGGTGCAAGTTTTGAAACCTTAAAGCCCACCCAGCAGTGATATAATACTTTTGACAAGGTCACACCTTCTAATATTTCTAATTCTTTAGAATGGGGTCACAACTGCCTCAGGTGATGTTTCAAAGGCTAGAAAACTACCACCTTCCAGATAACAGCTGGACAGTTGAAGATTCCATGGCTGTCACAGAAACCTACTTCTTCAGGTGTTCTGACCTTCACTTGGTGATATTGAGATGTGATTTTCATGTCAAATCTGTAGTTTACCTAGGGATAGAACAGCTGAAGTCCTCATGGAAATTGCAAGAACCAGGTACTTCTTGTCACTGCCCTTCTTTGCATTACTATCTGGCTTTTGCTAGATAGTCCTGAATACACATGCCTTTCAATATTATGCTGGTACCAAGTCCTAGACCAAGGCTTCACAGCACATGATTAGACCACCTTTGGTTGCTCAAAAAATATTAGGATGAACATTGTTACGTGACTGTGCAGTGGAAGACTGAGACCTGTCTACCAGCAATACCTGCTGGCCTGAATTTCCCAACTGAGTCAGTGTGATAGCCAATATCCTACAATAGAATTTCTACCAGTTCTGTCTCAGAATCCCATATACCAGCCATAATTTGACCCAGTGAGTAGAGGCATTTGTACCTGAGTGAGCCTCTCTTAATCTGGCAACCTATACCTTATCACCTTTTGAATGTCCTAGCTTTTTTAGTAGGTTTTCACTCTTATACCCTGAATCCATGCTTTCCTCAAGAAAGATGGCACGAAAATAATATCTGTGATCACTTCCAACTTAAAAGCAAGTCAAATATTTTGAAAGTGCCCAGGGCAGGACATAGAAGCCAACAGAAGTAGAGGGAAAAACAGAATGAACAAGAGAAGAGATGCTATAGGCTTTAGTGACCAGTTAGAGTTCTTCAGGGACAAGAGGATCAAGCCTCAGGTTGAGGATTACACCCTTTACCACTGAACAACTATGTCACTATACCTGTGGCCCAAAGAGAATTAAAATATTGAGGATGACACTTTAGTTTGCCTGAATATTGGTACCACTAATGAAAGCGAAATTTGCAAGATACCAGATTTTGAGGTGCTTCCTGTATACCTCTAGTTTACAAAGGAGAATTTTACTCAGCCACAAAGAGAAACAAAGTGTTGAAAGTATTAGATGAATTGATAGAACTAGAAAATATTAGCCTGAATAGGTAATCAAGACACAGAAAGAAATACCACATGTATTCTCTTTTTTATGGATCTTATCTCCAACTACTTATTTTAGTATGTAACCTAGAGGAACTATTAAATCTAAGAAAGTAAAGAGGATCTTTCAGGGGAGATGGGAATAAAGGACTACTAGAGAGGAGGATAGTGAAAAACAGATGTTACAGATGGAGAAAAGCAAGACATGGGAACAAAACTTGCAAGTAGGAAAGAATAGTACAGAGGGAAAGGAAATAAAATGAAATCAATAATAGTAATTATATTTGAGAAGCATCATAAAAGGAAAGTTAGAGTCATACTGAACATATGTAAATATGTATGCATTTATGTATATGTTAGTGGAAACATGACTTCTGTAGTAACAATGCTACCCAGGAACCATAGACTATCTAACATGCAAGTTACAGGAAACTTATCTTTCACTAATTGGTTAGGACATTTGATATTTGATATTAGCCAAAAAAAAAAAAAAAAAAAAAAAAAAAAAAAAAAAAAAAAAAAAAAAAAAAAAGGTAAAGAATATCCAAGATACAGTCCACAGAACTCAAAAAGGTCAACAAATTGAAGGGCCCAAGTGAGGATTCCTCAGTCACACTTGGGAGGAAGAAGAAAACAACTACATGTCTTACAGTGGGGAGAGGGATCTTGTAAAGGCCACCTCCAGCAGGAAGACAGAACATCGAGTGAGGGATGGGGTTGCCATCCCACAGTCAAATCTCAGACCCATAATTGTTCCTGTCTGAAAGTACTGCAGGGATGGAAATGGAGAAGAGCTTGAGGAAAAGAAGGTCCAGGTTTAAAGTGGGGTCCATCTCAAGGGGAGGTCCCAAGGCCTGACACTATAACTGAGGCTACGGGGCACTCACAAAAAAAAAAAAAAAAAAAAAAAAAAAAAAAAAAAAAGGATCCTATCATGACTGCCATCTGAAAGACCCAACAAGCAGCTGAAAGAGTCAGATGCAGATATTTGCACCCAACCATTGGACAGAAATTGTTGACCCCTGTGGTTGAATTAGGGAAAAGTTGAAAGAAGCTGAGGAGGAAGAAAACCCTGTAGGAGGACCAGAAGTCTCAATTAACCTGGGCCCTCAAGATCTCTCAGACACTGGACCACCAGCCAGGCAGCATACACCAGCAGATTGAGGCCCCCAACACTTATACAGCAGAGGACTGCCAGGTCTGTGTTCAGAGAATATGCACCTAACCTCAAAGAGAATGGAGGACTCAGGGAGTTTAGAGGTATGGTTGGGCAGGGGTTGTGGGGAAACATCCTTTTTTTTTTTTTTAAATAATTTTTCTTTTTTTTTTTCAGTTTTTTTTTAATTATTTTCTTTATTTACATTACAAATGCTATCCCGAAAGTTCCCTATACCCCCACCGCCCCTGCTCTCCTACCCACCCACTCCTACTACTTGGCCCAGGCGTTCCCTTGTGCTGGGTCATATAAAGTTTGCAAGACCAAGGGGCCTCTCTTCCCAGTGATGGCCGATTAGGCCATCTTCTGCTACATATGCAGCTAGAGACACAAGCTCAGGGGGTACTGGTTAGTTCATATTGTTGTTCCACCTACAGGGTTGCAGCCCCCTTCAGTTCCTTGGGTACTTTCTCTAGCTCCTCCATTGGGGACCCTGTGTTCCATCCAATAGCTGGCTGTGAGCATCCACTTCGGTGTTTGCCAGGCACTGGCATAGCCTCACAAGAGGCCCCTATATCAGGGTCCCTTCAGCAGAATCTTGCTGGCATGTGCATTAGTATCTAGGTTTGGTGGCTGATGATGGGATGGATTCCCAGATGCTGTAGTCTCTGGAAACATCCTCTTGAGGACAGGTGTAGATAGTGGGATGTGGAACAGTCTGAGAGTGGACCAGGAGGGGAATAAAATCTGGAGTGTAAAAAAAAAAAAAAAAAGAAGAAGAAGAAATGAATAAACAAATAAACAAATAATTAAATAAATAGACTCTAAAATATATGGATATTCCTAAGGCCTTTTATTTCCTACCACATCTTGAAGGTATGAATTTACTGTTGAAGATACCGTACATCCGGGACTAGGATCTTGGAGAAATACAGTTGATATTTTACTGTAAGCCAAGAGTTCTACCTCTTATTGTATTAAAAATTGCTACTTAAGCTGTTATGGAAGAATATTAATTAATTGTCTTGCTTCCATTTTAAGCTAGTGAACTACAACCGTAATAGTCTTAGCAGTACATCTCCAGTTCTCCTTGTTTTATCATGAGGATAACCAACTGGTGACTAATTGGAGTCAAGGCCAACTCATTATGGGAGAACTTATATTTGATACTATAAAACTAAGCATCTGGCCATGCTTGAACAGGCCCTAGACTGTGGAGGAAAGCCTGCTGCTATCACCGGTTTTCTACATATATACAATTTCTGTGTTCTAAACACTTATTCATGCACTCAGAGATAACTATAGCTATGATCAGGGAAAATAATAAGACCCCCCATCAATCTGATTGGTGACCAAAATTCACAAAAAAGCAAAGAGTCAAAAAAAAAAAAACCAAACCAAAAAATAACAAAAACAACAACTAAATAAAAAAAACAGAACAAAACAAAACAAATAATCAACCAATTGAACAAACAAAAATGGGAAATTTGAAAGTTATAGTGCATTGATATAAGTTGCCTGTATGTATTCTGGAATTTAAGGGCACATTGTTTCCTTTTTCCTTTTACATCTTCCTTCCCTTCTTCCCTTCTTTCTTCCTTCCTTCCTTCCTTCTTTATTTCTACAGTTTTTATTTTAAATCTCAAGTATATTCTAGACATAGTTTTGGTGATTTACCTTCCATGTGGTTTGCATTAATCTATTTCTAGCTCTCCTGGAAGATGCAAAATCTTAAGGTACACCCAGCCAAACAGCATATTTACAAAAATATTAAGCAGGTAAATCCTTTTCAACTCCTTCTCTGGCTCATGCTGGTCTAGTTCACCTTTAAATTTTATGTGATTTACAGCAGTATTATTCACAGTTGCCCATATTCTTTATCCTTTCCTCAAAGTCTTACCACCTAGCTACTGTTGTGCCATTTGCTCTGATCAGATGGAGATAATACATACAGCAAGAAAATTTATCAAGTACTGGCCTTTGAAAGCGTTTGCTTCATTTGGTGTTGTGAAAGAGGAAAGTGTCTCAGGAGGCAGTTTGGGCAGCAAATGATGCCCTAATGTAACTGTAACTATCTTCCCGAAAGACTCAGGTATCAAGAGCCTCATCAAACACGTTTACTTTTTTCTGCATGCCCAGGGTGTTGGATTTCCTCAGCCTATAACTGTGCTGATATTGCAACTTCTAGAAAATCCAGTGGATTGGGGGATTCTCCAGCCATTGTCAGAAACCAGTACAACAGTCCATGGGTAGCCCTACCCTGGTCAATGCTGCAGCCCTTGGCTTGGAACCTGAATCAATCCCTCCAATGGCATGAGAGCTCCTTGTATTCTTTCAGTAACCAACGCCTATCATTCTTCCATTGTGACTCAGTCCTGGTGTTATTGTTCTTTAGAACGAAGCTGTATTCTCTCTACTTCTACCATTTCTTTCCAGTCATGACTGCCTTTAACATGTTTCAGCTTCCAAATATCCAGAACCTTTAACCCTCCACCACCCCCTCCACCACCCCCTTTGCACCTAAGTCTCCTGACTTGTCAGCTGGAGGTGCCATTTCCTATCACCTTTGATATCACAGTTGACTCTCCTTATAATTTATGTCACTATTTTATGTGCACATTTTAAGGTGCACAAAAATCAACAGAACCTGTATATTGAGGCAGTATACAGAGTAGTTTCTCTCAGCTCGCTCACTAAGTAAGCATGAACAGAATGCCTCTATAGTACCTCGGTAAGGTCAACAGAGTTAGTGGTACATGTATTCTAGCATGGAAATTTCTAGGGCTCTCTGTTTTCACTGAGGTTTGAGAAAGCAGAAAGCCTGGTACAAACTATGTCAAAGAATTCTGTCTAAATTTGTGTGCCTTTCTAAGTGGGGAAATCATCATACAGTTTTTCCAAGGCATTTATGGAATAATCAGGATGAGTGGTCAAAAGCACATGGATAGTGCTGTTGTTACCAGGAGACAATCTCAAACCCATCAACTAGGGAATTAAATTGAACCACATTTTTGCACCACTTTTTGATTATTTTACAGGAAAATAAACTTGATAAGAATCATCTATAATAAGTGCTTAATATTTATGTAGGGCTCCAGGTCCTGTTCTTGTTTTGCTTAGGCAAAACACTAAATTCAAAATCATAAAAACAGTTGTGGTGTTTTCGATGCAAATCATCAGGTATTCCAGATCCCATCTGTCATCTCCTGGAAAGCAAGAAACATTTTATACCTCAGCTACCATGTTCATGTCCATCTGCCCATTTTCACGCAAACAAAGCATGAGGGATGTTTGTTTGTTTGTTTCTGCTGGAATCACATCAGATAAAAGATGTCCAAGAGAGTCTGAACTTTCCACATTCTATTGAACACTATCATTTTCCCTCTTTCTTATTTGGCTTAATTTTCATTTCCTTCAGATAAGCCCTTATACATCCTGTTTTGAGTGAGGGATTTCTTTCCTATTGAACTTAAAATGATTTAATCTCATCATATCCTTTCATCAGTTTTGCTTTATTATACCTTTCTTTACATAAAGTTGTAGGCTACATGGTTTACCTGTGATATCACGCCTTCTAGAACTTAAACGTCATAAAATTATGGATTGTTTTTCTATCGCCATGTTTGCTTATAAACTTCAAGTTATGAAGGACTGTCATCATAAGTGATCATTTTAAAACGTTTATTTTTTTTGGGGGGGGGGTTGAGACAGAGTTTCTCTGTATAGCCCTGACTGTCCCGGAACTTACTTTGTAGACCAAACTGGGCTCAAAGTCAGAAATCCACCTGCCTCTGCCTCCAGAGTGCTGGGATTAAAGGTATGTGCCACCACACCCAGCTTTATAACTGTTTTTACAAAAGACATACGCTCAAAGGAGTAAATATTCAGACTACTAGTAAGGTATTTAGTTGTGTGGCTGCTATTGTAATCTCTAAAGTATATTATCACATGGCTATATATCAATCCCCTCTAAAATCTTTCTTGTGTTACAGTTGTCATTTATAAATAATACTAAATTTTAATTTTAATAATTATTAATTACTATTGAAGGAATCAAATTATCAAATTTAATTTGATAAAATTTATTTCAATGTACGATGTCAAAATAAATATTATTCACTAGAAAAGTTCAAAATTCTTTTTTATAAGAGTCTGAAAATTTCACAAGCATGATCTTGCAAATAAAATAACTTAGACAAAAGTGGGATATTATTGTACTATCAATATCCCTCTAAATTAAACAAAGTTTACTTTAAACAAGAAATTATTTATTCCACTAGATTTTCTAAACAGATTCATATTAATTATGTTAAATGTTTATAATTTGTGCATAATTAATGCCACTGACACATTTTATAGATTGGTTTCCTCATTAGCTTTACTGTAAACATATGGTATCAATTGCTACTTTAAATAGTATTTTTATGATAAGATTATAATTTATTTAAAGTTTAGGTTATTTTTACGGTTGATGGAAGATTGAGATACATGCTTAATTGTATTTATGAAGTGGAAATTACATGGGTAAACTTGAAAAACATAATTTAACCATAAAAGAAGCAGTCTGCCATTTGTGACAAGATTTAATAAAAGTATGGACACAACACTGAGTATATTTTCTTATACATTTAGACACACATAAAAACAACAAATTCAGAACGCAATAGATTACCTCATTTGATCTCTGTAAAGGAAGAGAAGATGTTGTTATTTGTAAACAACCCAATAAAGGAAAACAGACAACTCAGAGAAATGCTAACTTGCTGTTCTGTGTGATTTGCACTTACATAAGAAAGAATAATTCTTGGAGAGAAACAAAATCAATGTGAGCGATTTGAGATAAATATTCTTTTCCTCTCTTGGCCCGAACAATGTTCAAATTTGATTATCTATCAGTTGACAAATATAAAATTGTGCTATGTCTTGGTTAACTCTAAGCTAATTACTATAAAGGAATAAATCCTATTGAGTCTTATTCTGTCAAGATTGCCTATCCTCTCTTGGAGCCTGTTCTTTTCTGAAGAGGAAAAGGAGGGGGTGTGGATCTGAGAAAGAAGCGAGGTCAGGGGAGCTGTGTGGAGTGGAGGGAAGAGTAACCGTGCTCAGGATATAATGGATAAAAGAAGAATATATTGTCAATAAAAATAAAAGGAAATAAAATAAATTGCATAAAAAGAACAGACATTAGCTACTATAGAAAGCTATTAGAAGTATTTTGTTCACTTTTGTGCATTCAGTGTGAATAGAAGTTTTAATTATATAGGAGGTAGGGTTAAAAGGGACTTCATCACAAATGTTATCCAAATTATTTGAAAAATTAGGGAAGTATAATTATATGATGTCTATATGTGATTGTTATCTGTATTTTATAATAAAATTAAATATTTAAAAAGTTCAAAACAGGGTGGAATATGAGTATTGTACTTCTCTCCAGGAAGGAGTTTGCCTAGTGACAATAGGGGGTGTGTCCTGATTATATGATGATGTCATCATTCTTTTATACCAGTTTGATGTCAGTCATTTCAACTTATTGAATGCAGGTTTATAAGAATAAGGCCCCTTGGTCTTGCAAAATTTGTATGACCCAGCACAAGGCAAGGCCTGGGCCGAGTAGTGGGCGTGGGTGGGTAGGGGAGCGGAGGTGGGGGGAGGGGTATAGGAAACTTTCGGGATATCATTTGAAATGTAAATAAAGAAAATAAAAAAAAAAAAAGAATAAGGATTAAATATTATCCCAGACACTCTTCCAATAAATAGTTATTTTTACTTTTGAGCTAATTTTCAGCAAATTTTAACACTGGACATGTGTGAAAAGATCCAAGCACAATGAAATAATTATTTCGATTATTTGGGAAATGTGCACAGCGAAAAGGAGTCCAAAGGGCAATTTTCCTCAAGTGATACTTCGTTTGTGTAGCAAACGACTAAAATAGATTCTGCATTGAACATCATCCATTGAGTACCAGGGAGAAACGAACCTTAGCTTGAAAAATGTAAAACAAGCAAGTGTCCTACAACACTAGTTCAATAGTTATGCTTGGCATCTTTCTCTGCCTCTGCGGTTTAAATCTGTCAGACTGTGTTGCAGCCATGGCTTATCTCTAATGGCATGCGTGCTGGTGGATCTCAGCAATCTCCCCTGTTCTTCACTGGCGCTCAGCTCGCACACTGGCTTTTCATCTCTCTTCCTGGCAATGATTTCTCCTAGTTACAGGAATCTCCATCTGCTTCCACACTTGATGGCAAAGTAGCCCCGCCTCTCTCCTTGCATTTTGCCACCCTGTTTCCAGTTTCACTGTTGTTTTAACTGTTTTAAATGTGTATCAAAGTTGATTGAAAACTGAAGAAAGGTCTACAACTTGTTTAATTTTATTCCCCCAGGGAACAGTTAGTCTTTGCCACAAACTAAACTGTTTTTAACTGAGGTTCAGAAACTTATTGCAATATGTTTCAAGTAACCAAAATGGGAAATCCACACAAACTCTTTCATGTGTTTAGCCTCCCGATTTAAAGACAGCTGGTAGAGACAAGCACATAAATCTTGACTTAGCTTCTCAAATCCTGAACATGAATTGTGGCTTTTTTTTTTTATTTTGTGCTTCTGCTGAATGTTTAGCCGAATCTCATGTTCCTATAGCAAAAGGGCAATGATTTGGACCGAGAGGTTATAGGCTCAAATTCTGAGTTCACTTACAAGCTACATGACCTGAGAGACTACCCGTACCTATGTCTACTCTACCTCTACCCTGCATCTCTTTTGATCTTAGAAACAAAATCTAAGGGGAAATAATGAAATTCCTAAGATTTTCAGTGCTAGAAATTGTTAAAGAAACCTGTCAAATTGATCATTTTCCATTAACAGGCATGTTTATCTTGTAGCCCAAAGACAGCCTGAATTACCACACAATACATTTACAGAAGACAGCATTATGCCATGATGTTAAATGGTTGAGCACCCATAGAGTAGACATCTTATCACTTAAAAATCCCATCAGATTGATTAATATTCTAGTACAGTAATATATTTTTCCATAATAGAAACTTTATTTAACTTGGAGTAAATCAACACATACATTTATGATCCATTTTGTCAATTCAAGAGTTCAGTTTTATAATGTTCCACTTGAAAATAAAAAGAACTATGAATACCACATTTAACTTTGTGACTACCTTTCTTCACTTTAGACATGTGGCACTTATGTCCACTAAAACCATAAAGTACTTACATTGATCACTATTTTATCAACTGTCTGTTCATAGATCTGTTAATATAACATAGTTATGTTCCTCCATGTGTTGTTTACATCTTATATCCTTTTGTTATTTTGTTCTTTAGCTGTATCACAAAGCAAAACAGGGATCCTGGATAATGCAATACAAGAATCTTTTTTTTGGTCCCTCCCTTAGTATTTATGAAAGAGCAAACACATTTAATCAAATGAAATCATTTAGCCACACTGTCAATATCCTCCACTAAGCTGTAATATCACTCTTCAATTCTGTTTCTCTTGTTTCATTTTTTTCTTTTCCACTCTTACAACAAATAACAAATCCCTTTTATCTACCCTCAAAGTTCCAACAACTCTTTCCCTCCCCTTTCCATTCTGAACAAATGATTCCACTGGCCACTTCAGAAGAGCAAGGAAAGAATAAAATGAATCGATCTGACCCATTTCAATGTATGTTAAGGTAGAAATCTGTCAATATTTGTAACTGTTTTTCTCCTTTTTTGTCTCTTTCTGTTACAAAGGATTGAAAAGGTTTATGTGGCTTTGCAAAAGCAGACATTTAACCTCAAATAATGGCTCATTTTATCTGACAAAACAAGAAAGTTGTATGATGCCTAGATAACTGATCAGACATCTATTTCTGGGTGTGTCTTCATGATGTTTCTGAATTAAATCCTGTTTGGATCTGTAAACTTGAGTTAAGCTGATCACTGTTCTGTTGCTGAGATAGTTGAACTTTGCCCACCTGGGGTAGCCATGAGAAAGTCCCAGACTTCAGGAAGGCACCCAGGAGTCAATGGCAATGACTTTAGCCAAATCACACAAAAAGGGGATATACAACTTGTAGAGACCACCTCCTGTAGAGGTGATCTAGGCATGGCACACAGGTGAGGGATGGAGGCACCAATGCATCTCAAAATTTTTAACCCAGAAATGTTTCTGTCCAAAAGAAAGACAGGGACAAAAAAATAAAACAGAGACAGAAGGAAAGGCCATCCAGAAACTCTCCCACCTAAGAATCCATCCTATTTGCAGACACCAAGCCCACTATTGCTGATGCCAAGAAGCACTTGCTGACAGGAGCCTGATATGGGTGTTCCCTGAGAGGTTCTACCAACACCTGAGCAATACAAATGCAGATACTTATAGCCAACTATTGAGCTGAACCCAGGGACCCCAATGGAAGAACAAGGGGAAAGACTGAAGGAGTTGAAGGAGATTGCAATCCCATAAGAAGAACAATATCAACTAAATGGACCACACAGAGCTCCCAGAGACAAAACCACCAAACAATGAGTATACATGGAGGGAACCAGGACTCCTCATAGAGGCAAAGGGGAGGGGTTTAGAAGGATGGGATGAAGAGGTTGTGAAGGGGTAACAGGGAAGGGGATATGATATAATTTGAAATGTAAATGAATAAAATGATTAATAATAAATAAATTAATTAATTAATTAACTTTCACACAAGTTTATTCCAGAACCTAGTGCCTTTAGACTTGGTAGGGGCTGATAATTAGTCTGTTGGTTTTAGATTCTTCATTTTTGGTTTTTTTTTTTTT
>NC_034602.1:69285500-69292705 GCF_900095145.1 Mus pahari
ATATATATATATATATATATATATATATATATATATATATATATATATATCAGTGTTCTGAGTAATATAATTCTCTTTTTACAGAACCCATTTCCTTTCAGAGTGAACATTTTAAAGTCCATAGTAAGACATTATGTTAGCAAAGGAAACTATTTTGATTAAAGTTACAATAGCAAAGTTTGTTCTATCATTGAGTTCCCTCCAACTGATAAAACAGTATGAAATAAGAATTGTAAGTCTCTGTGATAAGTCCAACAGTGATAACTTTCATAATTTTATAAGGGAAATTATAAGCTGCAAAAATGTGTATCTGTGCACAGTGTCTCTTTGCTGTGTTGGGTGATCTGACCTGATGTTTAAGGAGGTAACATTTCTTTGTCTGGTGCTTTACAGGATCAAATATAGTATGATTTATCTCTTAAATTCTGTGAAATTAAGGAAAGTATTATTTGTGTGGGAAATGAGTTTGTGTGCATTTGTAATAGGCTTTACTTTGCCTGCGGCAGCATCTATGCCAGCAGCAAGAAAATGCCACACTGAGAAATAGAAGTGTGGTTTCTGCTGCTGCTCCTTTTCTTTCGTTCTGCCTTGTTGTTCATCACTTTGAAGGGATGGGAATTGTGTTTATTTTGATACGATATGGGTACAAATATTACTCTGCCTAGAAAAGAAGCAAAATACAAACACTCTTTATATCATTATGAACCCTATCCCAGGTACTTGAGTTTAGTAAATACTTTTAATTACACTGGACAAATAAATCTATTATTAAGTCACCTAAAAATTACTTTTAGCTGTTCAAAAAAAGTCATGCCCCTATTTCTATGATCACTGACTCCAGATTGAGGTTTCAGGAACATTTCCTGCAAATTGGCTTCGTTTCACTGCTCACGATTAATGCCTGTACCATATTCACTCAATCAATAATATCTGCTCCCCATCTAGAAGAGAAAGTATGAGGATGCAATTACAATGGAACAAAGTTAACAATGAACGTGACATATTTTAATTAGTCAACATTATTTTTTCCATAACGTTACATTTTAAGTCTTTCATATTAATTGTATACCCTTGCTTTCTTGCTTTCTGAATCCTCCTAGAACTTGAAGTAAAGCTTATCACGTTGTACTTCTCAGACTTATTTCTATATGGATTTCATATCTTAAGCTTGGTGCATAAACTCAGATCAATTTTCATCCCTCTTACATTTTTTCACTTCTCAGATAAGTCTAGTTTTTGAAAAATTGTACGAAGAATACATGTGCATATTCTCCTACCTTATAGAAAGAGAGCTAAATTTGGATTACAAATGTCTGACTTTAAATATTAGGCTGGTTCTTTAGTTTTCCCAGGACTTTTGTTAATTCAGATATAGCTGAGAGTGTTATTTGTAAAACAGAAACGATTTTTCTAAGAAAGCTACTTAACAACATGGTGGAAGAAACTCTAATTTGGGGCATAATAACTCAGAAATTTAAGCATAAAAATGAACAAAAGTCTATTGTTGTGATACACACACACACACACACACACACACACACACATATATACATACATACATACATATACACACATACATATACACAAACATGTATATACAAAGTTGACAATATATAGTCTATTCTGTGTTGTTTAGTTGATTTTTACTAATACCAATATCTTTATAGTATTTTGCATTTATCACAAACTGTTTTCTTTGCTAGTTTCTTCTTTTGCCTCATCTTTATGTCTCCTTTGGACTCTCTGTCTTTCACAATGTGCACTCTTCATTATTTCTTTCTTTTCCCCATGTCAAAAACAGGACACATATAACAGTTTTTATTTTATGAGCCCAGCTAATCTTATGTTAAGTTTTAAGTTTTGCCACCATTTGTTCTATTTCTTATACTAAATGTATCCTTTACCTTATTTGTTAATTAACACCTTGTCCAAACTCTATGTTCTGATGAAATTTAACATCATTGCTGAATTCTAACTTGTGGGTTTTATTTGGATGGCCTATATCCCCTTAGGGTTCATAAGACATTTTTAGTTCAACAATGAACAGCAAAAGTAATGTTAAAAGTAACTCTTGGGGACTTGAATGCCACCATTAGAAAAAGTTCTTGTTATATTCAAATTTCATGTATTGAGAGACTCCTATGATTGTAGACTAACTTGATTAAAAATTAAAAAAATGTTTAAAATATTTATTTTACTTATAGGAGTGTGTTTTTTTTTTTCTGAATAAATGTATGATAACTGTATGTGTGCCTGGTGCCTGAAAAGGTCAGAAGAGGGTCACATATCAACCTGGGTCTGGACTTATAGATGTCTGTGTTTACTGGGTACCAAACTGGCCTTCTCTAAGAACAAGTGTTCTTAGCATCTAATTGATATTTTCATCCCAAAATAGACCATTTACATAAAGATTACTTGTAAATACTCTTCCACACTAACTTGACATTTCTAGTGGAGAGTGGTGGGAAAGTAGTGATAAGAAACACAAGTGTTCAAGTATATAGATAAGAAGAAAATAGGGAGAAAGAGAAAGCACCTAAGTGAATTATGCAAATATAATATAGAACCAGAGTACACTGGCTATATTGGGCATGTGTTCATATTTTTTGAGGAAAGATTAACTAAGGGGCAGATATTTAAATGTGTTATGTATGATGGAGAAGAGAAAAATGTTCAGGCTTGCAATGGTGGTACTCAAGGCAAAGGAAATGATATGCAAAACAGGAAGAATGTTCACTCATGTACAAAGGAGAGACAGAAGATCTAGCAACTATATACATTTGACTCCCACTTGCCTCTTATCTCTGTTTTATCCTATGTATTATTTTGGGAAAGCAGAAAGAGAAATTTGCACATGTGACTGTTGCTTGAGTTTCCTTTTTTGCTGCTGACATAAATTTTGTGACAAAAGCAAATTAAAGGTTGAAACTTTTGCTTTGCCTCACAGTTCTACAGCACACAAGATCCTAGTTGAGAATCAATTTAACCAGAAATTGATTCTGTGTGTGATATTAAATTTACATTCAGGAAAAAAAAAAACCTTACACAGAAAATAAAACAATGAGAGGATACTCCTGAAATTCAGCTCTATTTCTTCCTATGTCCAGCCCAGGATCCCAGAAATGAATGGTTTCACCCACACTGGGTAGTTTTGTTTTGTTGTTGTTGTTGTTTTTTTGTTTTCATTTCAATGTATGCAATCACCATAATTTTCTACAGTCATGGCCAGAAGCCAATCTCCCCGATGGTCCTGGATTCTGTTGAGTTGACATTTAACACTAATCTTCACACCTTGTATTCTTACTTGGGTCTGTCATCCAAAGAATCCCTAATTTTTCTACTATATGTTGTCTACTCTTGTCCTTATTTGTTATCTCTCTTGGACAAGAGACCTTCAGACATTTTACAGAAATTCACACCATCTCCAAGAAGCCATTCATGTCATCCTAATTATTTTTCTTCACATACAAAGGCAACATGTGTCACAGAATATTCATATATCTCTATATCTATCTATCTATCTATCTATCTATCTATCTATCTATCTATCTATCTATCATCTATCTATCTAATTATCTATCTATCTATCTATCTATCTATCTATCATCTATCTATATAATTATCTATCTATCTATTCTGCAAAATTTATAGAGAGATAACAAATTATTCTAACTTGAGATAGTTCTTGTATAAAATTTTCTGTCAGATCACTGCTCTATGCCTGAATACATTATACTAAATACTTTTCATTCTCTCTCTCTCTCTCTCTCTCTCTCTCTCTCTCTCTCTCTCTCTCTCTCTCTCTTTCTTTTACTTCTGTTTGAATGACGTCTTTAAACCCATGTGGCCAAATCTAAGTTACTTAAGTGTTCCAAGTGTTGTCTTTTCTTTGGATATTTGTTATACTTCATTTGGCTAATTGAGAGAAGCTCCAGCTTATCAAGTACACCCTGCTGCATTCATCCTTGACTCTAGTTTACCTTCACACATTAAATCCCGTTGTTCCACAAAAAAACTGGGACTTGCTATCTAAATGTATCCAAAACATGAGATGCTCTCTCATTTTGTTCTAATTGCCTAACAGAACCCTGTAGTACATTCTCTCAGTACCATTGTGAAGCTCTTGAACAACTTCTGTTCTCACTATTCTGTTCTCACTATTGTCAGCTTTCAATCATTTTCTACATTTTCTCAATAATCATCAGTGAAAGCAGGTTTTTTTAAACAATTAAATGTCAAATCAGTCTTTAACTAAAAGCTCTTGGGTGAAATAAAGTCATAAATTAAGGTATCTTTGGCTACACAGTATAAGTCTGGCTCCATCTTCCATTAGATTTTTCATGTTACTTTGCTTTAGAAGCAGTGGTATCCTTACACACAGATGTGTTCTCAGTTTACCGTGGATGCACTCTCTACCTTACAGGACTGAATTTGTTCAAAGCATCATCCTACCACACTAGCAAATCCTCTTCAGGCATGCTTTTGGATTTTTGTTTGTTTGTTTTTTGTTTGTTTGTTTGTTTGTTTGTTTTTCAAGACAGGGTTTCTCTGTATAGCCCTGGCTGTCCTGGAACTCACTCTGTAGTCCAGGCTGTCCTTGAACTCAGAAATCTGCTTGCCTCTGCCTCCTGAGTGCTGGGATTAAGGTGTGTGCCACCACGCCCGGCTCAGGCGTGCCTTTGTAAATATAACGTTAAAATTACAGCGCTTATATTCACTACCTCCTGTCTATGAATTTTCTTTATTGTTGTTCTCACCATGTTATAAAATTAGTATTCTTTATATTTTAAAACGTATTGACAACTATGTGTCTCCAGGAATGCTGATGGCTGGTCTGATTAATAGGATCTGGATCTCTTCTATATTAAAAATTCAATAAATTGAAAACAAATAAATAATGTATACAACAAATAAGTAATAACAAACAGAAGTATGAGAGTATGAGAATTTCTAGAATATTTGAAAGAGACTATACATATATATATGCACATATATAAGTATACAAGTATACTATATATATATGCTTGTATACTTATACATATATATTTATATTATACTTGTATACTTATACGTTTATATTTATAATTATATATGTAAATATAAGTATATGTATATGTATAAGTATATGTATATATGTATATATAAGTATAAATTTAACATACTTATTGAAACATATATCAATAAAATATATGTTTAAATGGAAAATTCCTGTAAATTCTTCTTTAGTCTTCAGTTCACTATCCCTGTTTTAATTTTCCAAGCAAAAACATAGGTCACTAATTCTTGTTTTGTTAACACAAATGAAAGAGCTCAAAATTAGTTTACAAGGTATATCCCTATTATTAAATTATCTATTGATTGTATAATTGATTGTAATATCATATTTAATTATAAAAATATATATTATTAATTTTATTGTTAGTAACTCTCTTTATTCTTATGTATTTGGTAATTTTAATAGTCATTTTAAGTCTTTATGTCTCTGAATGAATGAAATGAATGAAATAGGAATCCTGAGAAGACCCTCTAAGTGTAAGTCATCTATATTTTTCTAATCAGTCATTCTGTTTCCTAGGAAAAATGAATGATTCTTTCACAGCTGTAGACTGAACTCTTATTGAGGGATTCCAGATCCTTCTAATTTGAATCTATTAGAGCATCCTTTTCACAGTTATGCTGTCATATTACACACTGAATTACTGCAGAGATATAGTGAGGTATAAATGCAAACTGATCCAAACTTCTTGGTTTCTCTTTTCCACTGATATTTAATCTGTCAAAACTGCTTAATTTAATAGCCTGCATAATTAAGTAAAAGGTAACAGTAAAAAAAGCAAGAGTTTAAGGCTAGCCTTTTACATTTTATATATACAAAACTTATTTTTATCTGTGAGACAAAATTATTTATTGTTATATTATTTATTATATTTATTATTTATTGTTCATATACTTAACAATGCATTATATTCAAATCTAAAATAAGCTCATTATTTACCCATATATTCACCACTAATCTCACTGTTAGAAATATCTTTTCTTATTTCTCATCAATGGAAACGTGCAGTTCCATTGATACTTACTTTCATCCTGACCTTATTGAATAAAAAAAAAAAATTAAGAAATGTACACCATAAAAATTATCATAAAATGAAAGCCATAAAAATTTCTCTAGAAGTATTTCTGCATTTAACTGAGAATAAATGATTTGGTTAGAGCAAGAGATATTAAACATTCATTCTACTGTACTACATGACACTCACCTTTTATTTGGTATCTAGTCACTAAAATTATTTTAAAATCTATGCTGCGGCCAGCCCTGTTAGATGCCATTTAGAAAAGGCTAAAGGCATACATGAAAGTTTTCAGGAGAAGGCCGACCATTTTGTTTGGCCTGCAATGATGAGCTCTAAGAATGCAGGGTCCTTAGAGACTTCAGCCCAGCACTGCTTCTTGGTGCTGATCTGCCTTTCCTGTCTTCCTGTCTCCTGGGCTTCAGACCACACTATTCTCTCAACATATTGATGAACTTTTGTGAATTAATGCTCTATAGAGGAATTAATGACTTTATAGAATTCCTGAGTTGATTCAAGTACTTTAAACAGGAAATTTAAAGAGATGATGTTAGTTGTTTTCCCAGAAAGATGCAATATAGTTAAAATCAGGAATAGAATGTGCCCCTTCCTCATAGAATAGTAACTAAAAGCTGCATAATAAGGATATGGTGACCCTAATAGTTGTATTGCAAGAGAAATAGTCTTGGGATAAATTCGTGACCAAGGATAAATATTCATTTCATGTCAGATTCAAGACAAAAGCCACAGATGCGCACTAGGATAAAGCCAGTCCATGTAGACCTCATGCTTTAAACTTATAATGAGGTTACAGAGTGAAACACTGCTTTGAACTTACCATTAACATTCTTCTGTAACTCCCCTTTTGAATAGCATTTTGTCTATGAGGTAATTTTCTAAAGAACTTTTGTCTAAGAAGGTATAAAAAGACCAAAATAAAGAAATAAAATAGTGGTTTGGGGTGGGGGAGCTCTGCCCCATTCATCCAAATGTACATGTGTGGTATTTGGGGCTCAGCCCAATCCACCATTTATATATATATATGTCCCGCGCTACCTTCTCGCCAGCAAGAAATGACGCGGCACACAAACAGGATCCTTCTGCAGCAACGCTTTAATGCTCTTGAGAGGGAGA
>NC_034602.1:69292716-69298974 GCF_900095145.1 Mus pahari
ATGACGCCACGGGAAAGGCAGGGCACAAGGGAATGGAAATCTACCCAGCACATGCGCAGCTGCCTTGTTTGTTTGTTAGAGCACAGGACATCAGCGCTATCTTGTAATGGCGAATGTGAGGGCGGCTCCCCACATATATATGTTTATGTCTGTTTGTCTACATGTATGTACATACATACATATGTTGGAAACAAAATAGAATGGGGTCGGGGAAGGGCTGGGAAAAAGTTGGGAAGTAAAAGATGCCCACGCCCCACCAGAGTTTCTCTATTCTCTGGTCAGTCAGGTGTGGGAAGACTGCTTCCTACCCTATCCACTCATCCATGGGTGGACATTCCACTATCCCACTCGTCAGGGAATGGCCAAGGGGCAGCCCTCTCTGGGAACCCCAACCCCCTGACCTACTTTGCTAAAGCTTCCAGGGTTGTGGGAGAAAGGTAATAGGGGAAGAAGTTCCCAACACTGAGCTCAGTGTGCCTTGATGGAGCAGAGCAGAGACTATGGTTTAAGAGCTTTATTATAGAAATGCAGGGAGAAAGATAGAAGGGGAGAGAGAGGGGGAGGGAGAGCAGAGAGAAGTGTGAGAAGTGAGAGGGCAAAGGAGTGAGAGTAAGAGAGAGTGGTGGGGCTGATCACCCCTTTTTTATCGTGTTCACTGTTGCTAGGTAACTGGGGAGGAGTTTAGCTTGAAGGTCAGAAGCTTGGGCCATTGCTTATGTGACTACTGACCATGCTTCTCTTGTAGGGGCTGTGGGAGGTGGTAACTTAGGCAGGGGCCAGAGTTCCAGGACCATGAGGGAACACCTACCATGTCATGAGGGAGAATTATGACCATCGGGGTTCAGACCTCAGCTTTACTGGATACCAGCCTGCAATTCCCAACATACATACATGTGTAAGTAGATGTGTATATAAGTAAGCATGAACACATGTGGAGTTGATGAGGCAGGTGGCCAGGCATGATCAGGGTGTGTGTATGATGTACATGTGTCCATGTGCGTTATCTGTGTAAATGATTCTCTTCCTGTTCCTGTCTTTTATTTTTATTTCTAGTTTATTTCTAGTTCCCCTAGAATTAACAAACTCTGAGCCAGTCGCCTGATGAGCTGATCAGGAACGGGCTAAAGAGTACAAAAACAAAAAAACCTGAGTAAACTACCTACTTTACTTAATCCCCTACTGCTAGACAGTAGGTGTTAATCAATCGCCACAGAATAGAGAAGTGTTAAGAAAGGTAAATATTACATAAAGTAGGCAACTTTTGCTAACTCCAATCCAAGGTTTACCCCTGCAATTGCAGCTATCATTCCCATGGCTGTCTTCCTCAGAAAACTGTTGCCCTGGCTGACCCACCATGGCATAGCCCTATTCTGAAGAACTAAAAAGAACAAGACAGTTAAAGTTCTTATTAACCTTAGGGATGATGCTAATACTATATGTGGTATCAGTGAGTTAAAAGATTCTGTAAAACTCAGGGGATTGAAAGCCATTTGAATATATCTCTGCAAGCAGACAGTATAGGTCAGAATTTCATATTTTGAATATTTCTGTATGTCATCATCACATGGTTATCATTATAATAACGCACAAAATTAAATAAAGAATCAATGTGTAATAATCAATGTGTCTATGGCAAACTTTCAGCATTGTCATGTGTACAAATGACAATATTCTTAATTTATTTCAATGTAGTAAATAATCTGTAAATCATTAATAACTACAAGTATGCCTTCAATTGAGAAGTATCAAAATTTTGGCAATAATGGCAATTTGATGCTTTTACCTTTGCTTATCATGAAGTCAAACAATTTGATTCGATATTTTTAGGCTCTTCTGTTTTTACAAATGCCAATGTAGAATCTCACAATTTTAGAAGGGACTAAAGAAAATAATTAATGTATAATTTCATATAAAGAAGCAAGTACATGCTCAAAGAATCTAGGATACTGTTTAATCACATGATGATAAAATTATCCAAGTGTATACTTAATATACTATGAATCGATTTATAAATAGTTATGAGCAAATCAAATAATAATTTGATCAAAATTAATCTAATATTTACTGCTATGTTGTAAATTAGTGCAACTAAATTCTTAGAAAATATAGGAATCTATTGTCTTTCCAAATGAACTACTAAACAAAAGACCTGATGGGAACATTTCCATTCCTCAGCTTGTCAGAAACATAAAGCATACATTGTGGTTGATACAAGCATCTTATTATAAATGTCACAGACATTCTTCCTACATATTTCATTATTAATTTAAAAATCTCTTCAAGCATAAATTCTATATGTGATAGTAGAAAATGGAGGGAACATACTCTGCACTGAGTGAAGAGGCCATGTAATCTCCATGCCAGTATCAGCAACAAGTGCCGTTTCTTTTTCAATTTACTGATAAGAATATTCCCATCTTTTTCAAGAAGGGGTAAGAAATAATAATGACAAATGCATGATATAGAATGCTTTTATTCACACTGCCAGAGCATTCATAAGGGATTCGACAACAAAGCGGGCAAACTCAAAAAACCTTTGGTGTGATTCACATAATCATTCAAATAAAGCATGCAGATCTTTCTCCTAAAAAAAGCAGTGGGTTGAAAATATCTCATGAGATTTTATACTTGACCTTCCTTACTTGTTTGATAAATCACTGTAAATAGCCAATTTATGGTAATATATAACCTGGGGACATACTAAACATCTCATCCATTGTTTATATGTACCTTTAAACTTTATCCAGTACTATTCTGTTGAATCTATGCCAAGGTAAGAGAATTACATAATTCCATATTTGAGTTTCTTTTAAGATGATGCATATTCCTACAAACAACATCTAGATTTAAATGGGTTAGCAGTAATGCATACATAAAGATTTTTGTAATCAGTCTTATTGTGTAAAAATATTAGACAAAATGGAACTATCCATTTAAATAAATAATGTGAGGCCTAATGCACAGTAAAATCTTTAGTGAACTTTAAGATGTTAATCTTTTATAGCATGCAATAATATGTTCTAAGAGATAGTTACTCAAGATGACCTAGTCTTTATGAAGGGACCTATACCTAGATACTGCAAAGAAAAAAAAATGAAAATTTGTTGAAGTGCTGGAATGATGTCTCAGCGGCAAAGGACAACAGCTGCTCTTGCAGAGGACACAGCCTTCCTTCCCAGCACTCATAGGACATGGCTTGTATATGCTTACTACGTAAGTTGCATAGTTGTGAGACCGGCAGCGACCCTCTATGGGTAGCATCACACATGTAGTACACGTAATGGCAAGGAAGAAACACACACATAAAACTAATATGTAAGTTTTAAATGCAATAATTTGAAGTTTTAAAGATTTAGGTACAATATAATTTCCAGAAATGATATAAACAATAAAGAACGTTAGAACCAGACTATTAAAAATACTCTCTTTCCTTAAAGTGGAAGTCTTCTAATATACAAATTGAAGACATTAAACTAAACACTTTGGATGCCTTTGAAGTTTTCTTTTTGTGTCCTGATAAGTGAGGATATGAGAAATCTGTTGTGAATGGTTTAAGTGAAATCATAACATGTACTTTGCATGACATAACTATAAATGTGCAAAAGAGACACTTATAAAATCATGGTTATTGAAGAAAACTCTATATCCATGAATTTGTTAAATTAGCATAATCCATTTGAACATATAGGCCCAGATAATTGCAGTCTCCATCCATCATTAGGGACACTTCTCTTTATAAGAGACAAGTAATCATGATAATCAATGACATTTTATATAAAAAAAATCCTATACTGACAAATAAGTCTAGCTCTCTATCTTTATCAAGGGAACTTCTCTTTGTAACGGAAGACCACTACAGAAAATTTCAACAGATAAAATGCAAACTTATGGAGGTCAGTTCCAGTAAATAGATATAACAAACTCTCCAACATCTAAGAGTCAATGAACATTTCAGAAAAGGAAACAGAAAGATTGTAAGAATCTGACAGTGTGTTGCGATATTGTGTCTCTTAGTAATATCAGAAGCTCTACCTGCAATTTGTCACAAACATGATGCTAAAACTAAAGTTGAACAATGATGATGGAAAAAGGATGACATTGAAAGGGCTAGCTAAAAAGACTACAGGCAACTGAGTCAAGCTGGGTGATAACAGGGGTATGTCCCTCCACAGGAAGGAAAACACCAATTGGTTGCCCAATGCCAAAAGATTAACAGTAAAACACACACACACACACACACACACACACACACACACACGCACACACGATGTTCTATGTTCTATAGATCTGATTATTACTCTGCTATCTTTCTTCTCTCCTGGAATAAGAAAAATTGTAACTTTTGCATTTTTCAATTATGGAGAGTCAAAGGAAGTTAGACTTTTGTTTGTTTGTTTGTTTGTTTGTTTGTTTTTCGAGACAGAGTTTCTCTGTCCTGGAACTCACTCTGTAGACCAGGCTGGCCTCGAACTGAGAAATCTGCCTGCCTCTGCCTCCCAAGTACTGGAGAAGTTAGACTTTTCAAGAGATTGAAGTAGAAATATTAAATACTGTTGGACATTTAAAATTTGACATATATAGTATTTTGTCTTATGATGGTAATGTGATGTCTTGGGACAAACAAGAAAGAAAAGGTATTGTGTAAAAGGATGTATTCGCACTTTGAAATTAACAAGGTATAGAGTGTTAGGTAAAAAATGTTAGCTCCAGCTATTAACATGACCCAAAATTAAACTGAGAAATTATCTATATCATGTTTCCCTATGGCTAAGTTTGGGAGGCATGATTTTAAATGATAATGTAAGTAGGCTAGCCAGCCCACTGTATTTGGTTTCATTCCGGTGTAGGTAGGACTGGGCTGTACAAAAATGCTTGCAAATAACAGAGGGGAATGAAGCCAGTAAACAGCATCACTGTAGAGTGATAGCTTCAGCTATTTCCTCCACATTTATTCCTTGAGCTCATTTATAGCCTCCTCTTGATGGTGTACTATATTACCTAAGCTGAATAAATCATACCCTCCCACTTTTAGACCAACATTTTGTCAGATCAACAAGAATCAAAGTCAATCAACGATGATGGGCTAATGGTTGAAGGATCTATGGCTCTTTTTGCTAAGTGGTTTGGAACACACTATTATATAAGTAAATGTGAACAGCACATTATACCATCTTTATCAAGAGAATTCCTGGGTCCCTGAGAGCTCTGTGTAATGGCTGAGTCTAAGATGCTAGTATTCATTTGAGAAATATAAAGTATACACATCTACCAAATTACTCCAATCTTTCTTCCCACACTCTATATCCAGTACCTACTGTTCTTACAGTCTCCATATTAATATGTCAGCATGTAATCCAACAAAACTATTGACTTTTCTTTTGGAAAAATGACATAATAACTTGAGCTTAAGGAAATGGGTATAGGATGTTGACCCCCAATATACCCACATTCTCTCTAAAACCTGCTTGCTATCTGATAATTCCATCATGATTCAGTAGGATTCGTTTGATCCACTGGGTAGTAAAACAAATTTTCGTTAGTCTGTTAGTGTTCCATACACCTTTCTCTAAAAAAAAAAAAAATTCCCTCAGATACTTTTCTCATAGAGATGAACACATTTTTTCTCATGTTTAGTTTCAGCATCCTTAGGTAATAGTCTGTATTTCTCCACAGCTTCCCATCTACCCTCTACCCCTATAATCCATAGAGAATTACAAATACACTCCATCAATAAAGAGGCTCCTTAACTTTGGATCCTAGATCCTGGTGTTCCCTCCCATTTGATTTTTATCACAAATTATTAGAGAAGTTATGATTTCATAGAATTTGGTGAACATCTTTATCTGAAATGGAAATTCTTGGCAAGAAAGACAAATATAAATCCTATCATCATATATTGTATATGTGTGTAAATGAACCCCTTTTCCCTCACTTTCTTCTCTATTTTTGTCCCTGCAGTTCTTATGGACAGGAAGAGGAACAGTTCTGAGTCAGAAATTTTGACTGTGGATTATTCAACCTGTCCCTCCTCTTGAGGTCCTGTCTCACTACTGGAGGTAGGCTCTTTGAGTTCTCTCTCCCCAGTGTTCAGCATTTTGACTAAGGCCACCCCTTTGAGTTGTCGTCTTCTTCTTTCTTCTTCTTCTTCTTCTTCTTCTTTCTTCTTCTTTCTTCTTCTTCTTCTTCTTCTTCTTCTTCTTCTTCTTCTTCTTCTTCTTCTTCTTCTTCTTCTTCTTCTTCTTCTTCTTCTTCTTCTTC
>NC_034602.1:69298979-69304043 GCF_900095145.1 Mus pahari
CTCCTCCTCCTCCTCCTCCTCCTCCTCATCTCTCCTACAGCTTGTATTTGATTTGAACATAAGGATACCACTACCCCATGTATCTTGGCTAACTTACTGCAGTGTTTTTCATGTTAACAGATATAGAAGATATTTCATAAGCATTCGAGAAAATATTGAACAAAACTGCCCTCAGCAATGCCTTCTTTAACACATTCATTCTTTAAAGATAAGGATTCAACATTCAATATATTTTATTTAAAAAATCCTTAAACACAGTATCTACCTCTTTACTTAAGATTTCTAATGCTGTGACCAAATGCTATCACCAAAAATCAAGATGGAGAGGAAAGAATTTATTTAGCTTATACCTCCATACTGCTATTCACCATCTAAAGAAATCAAGAGAGAAATTCGGTTACCTTGTGTTTTGTTGTTGTTGTTGTTGTTGTTTTTCAGAGCTGAGGACCAAACTCAGGGCTCTACCACTGAGCTAAATCCCCAACCCCAAGACAGCAATTCAAACTCGAAAGAATCCTAGAGTGTGGAGCTGATGCAGAAACCGTGGAGAAGTACTGCTTCCTGGCTTGCTCCCATTGGCTTGCACAGCCTACTTTTTTAAAAAAAATTATTTTATTTTTGATTTATTTTTGCACTTAATATTCCATCCCCTGCCGCCAGATCCACCCTCCGACTGCACCACATCCCACACCTCCTCCTACCTTACCCTGTCTCTCACCTCCTGGTTCTCTGTCTCCCCTGCTAGAGGTTGTTTATTTCCATTCATTCTTCTGGCCTTCTGGACTTCATTCCTGTCTCCCTCATCCACCCATTACCTGATCCTGTTGCCTTTGCCCCTTCCCCTCCCTTCTCCCACACAAGTTCCTTCCTCCCTCTGACTCTTGTGATAATTTCCTTTCCCCTTCTAATTGGGATAGTAGCATCCTCACTTGGACCTTTCTAGTTGTTACACTTCTTATGGTCTGTGGGTTTTGTCTTAGGTATTCTTTACTTTTTCACTAATATCCACTAATCAGTGAGTATATACCATGTATGTCCTTTTGGGTCTAAGTTACCTCACTTAGGTTGATATTTTCTAGTTCCATCCATTTGCCTAAAAAATAATGATTTCCTCCTTTCTAACAGCTGAGTATCATGGCATTGTATAAATGTGCCATATTTCTGTATCCATTCTTTGGGTGAAGGCTATCTGGATTGTTTCCAATTTCTGGCTGTTACAAACAAGGCTATTATGAGCACATGTCCTTGTATGATAGAGCATCTTCTGGGTATATTCCACAGAGTGGTATAGCTGGGTCTTCAGATAGAACTATTTCCAGTTTTCTGAGGAACTCCCAGATTGATTTCCGGAGTGGTTGTACCAGCTTGCAATCCCACCAGTAACGGAGAAGTGTTCTTCCTTGGCATTCTTGGCAGCATTTGCTGTCACCTGAATTTTTCATCTTAGCCATTCTGACTGGTGTTAGGTTGAATCTCAGATTTATTTTCATTTGTACTTCTCTGATGATCCAGGACTTTGATCATGCCTTTAAATGTTTCCTGGCCATTTGAGATTCTTCTGTTATGAATTCTCTGTTTAGAACTGTACCCCATATTTTAATTGGGTTATTTGGATTTTTTAGAGCTTCTTGAGTTCTTTATATATTTTGGCTATGAGCCCAATGTCAAGTGTAGGGCTAGTGAAGATTTTTTTTCCCAATCTGCAGGTTGGCAATTTGTCCTACTGATGATGTCTTTTTCCTTACAGAAGACGTTTAGCTTCATGAGGTCCCATTTATCGATTGTTTATCTTATAGCCTGAGCTATTGTCATCTTGTTCAGGAAAATTTCTCCTGTACCAGTGAGTTTGTGGCTCTTTCAACACTTTATCTTCTGATAGATTCAGTGTATCTCATGTTATACTGAAGTCCTTGATTCGATTGAACTTGAGCTTTTTGCAAGGTGACAAATATTTTTAATCTGCTACATACAGAACACCTGTTAGACCAACACATTTGCTAAGGATGCTTTGCTTTTTTGCACTGTGTGTTTTTCACTGTGTGTCTTCAATTCTATTCCATTGAGCAACCCGTCTGCTTCTGTACCAAGACAATGTGGTTTTAATCACTAATGCTTTGAAGGACAGCTTGAGATCAGATGTCAGAGATGGTGATTCCAAAAGAAGTTCTTTTATTATTGAGAATTGTTTTGACTATCCTGGACTTTTTTTTTTTTGTGGGGGGGGTTATTCATATGAAGTTGAGAATTGCTCTTTCCATGTCTGGGATGAGGATGCATTGAATCTGTAGCTTGCCTGTGGTAAGATGGCCATTTTTACTATGTTAATCCTACCAATCCATGACCATCTTTTCATTTTCTGAGGTCTTCTTTGATTTCTTTTTTCAGGGATTTGTAGTTCTTGTCATACAGATCTTTCACTTGCTTGGTAAGTTACACGACATGAGTATTTGAGTGAGAGTCTCACCAGTGTCTGTGACTACTGCAGACCTCCTGGGAGGCACACAGGCTGTAGGTATAGGCAGGTCAATTTAATATATTTTAATTTGATAAATTCTAGTTCTTCATTTTTGAAATATTAGAACACAGGATATTATTTATTATGATTCATATTTGGTTTTATTTATATGTATCTACTTGGATTACTGTATGCCATTCGGTCTTCACAGATGCTAGAGGAGAACAACAGATTCCCTAGGTCTAGACGTGAGCAACCCTCCTGGGAAACAAATACCAAGCCCCTGGCAGAGAAAGGACTGCTCGTGACAGCTAAGTCATATCCACAGCTGACATTAGTTCATTGAATTTATTTATTCATACTGAATGTTTATAGCATGTGTTAAATTACTTAGCCCTCGATCATTTCTTTATTTATTACTGAAACAATCATTGTTCTTTTTAGTGTTCTAAAAAGAGCAAGAATAAATATATTTAAGAAGTTTCAAAGAGGTTAAAATCTCAAATAAGGCCAATACCATTGTAGTCAGTATGTACTATTTGTTAATTTTCAAGTTATTTTAAACTCTAAGAGATATCAGAAATTGGTATGTAAAATGGAGTGACGTGCCTCATTCAACAGCTCCAACAGAGCACCAAAAAGATGACTCTGATGCATCTACACTAGGGTCTTTATTCAGTCTCTAGCTTGGGCAACCATTCTTTCAGCCCTGAGCTCTCAGAAGGACAGGGTTATTTAGGAAATGGCAAACAAGTGAGGGGTTTTCTAGCATGCCACATGTCTCATTAGGGGACTACTACAGAATTTTGTTACCCTTTCAAAAATTGGCTTCTTTTGAGAGCCAAACCATAAACTTAACTTCTGCTTTCCTCCTGATAGTTGAAGGTTAGGATGTGAAGTACCAGGGCAGGGTTTTAACCTGGAGGCACAGCTTTGTTGGGGAGAAACCTGGAAACTGGTGCTAGACTAAGGTTAGTTGGGGTGTAGCCTGGAAACTGGTGCTAGACACTGGCTTGGTCGCAGGAACCTGGAAACTGGTGATAGAGAGTTCAACCTTAGGTCAGGTTCTCTAAAATGGAGTCTGAACCCAAGATTGGGTCTCTCAGGCATAGCAATGATTAAAGTATAGAAACAACTGAAAGTCATAAGAATAGAAACAATTAAAACAGCATGCTATCAAAATCAGTCACATATGAGATAGTTATATTACTAATATCTCTCCTCAAATTCTGGTTTCTGAGACTCAAATAACATAGTAATAATGAGACTACATTGCTAAAGAGAACACCTATATAACTCACTGAACACAGAAAAGTCTAGCTATTGCCTCTTTAGAGCATTCACTACTATGGACTAGTGCTCACAGCACTGCAAAATATTATGCATATCATCAAAGGAGAAAGGTAGATACCAACTCAGCTACAAAGCTTTCAAACTACAATGGTGACCTATGTGCATGGCATGCTGGCTTCATACTAGCACAAAAAATTGTGGATGCAACCTACCACTCTCTAACTGGTTTGAAATGGAAACCATGATATGGAAACCATTCCTAATACTGCTTGGGCAGGTGAGAAACTGGTACTAGATATGCCATAGACTTTGGGGAAACCCAATCACAACTCTTCTGCAATAAAATGTAACAATAAAGTGACTTCTAAAGTTGTGTGTGTGTGTGTGTGTGTGTGTGTGTGTGTATGTATAGCTATGTAATTGATATCTATATAACTGATGTGTGTGTGTGTGTGTGTGTGTGTGTGTGTGTGTGTGTCAATGTCTTTCTTGTTGCCTCCAATAGGTGGAAGTAAAGATTGAGACCCACAACCAATGTGTCAAAATCTAGAGACCTTGAAACTCTAATTAGGATATCTGGATGAAATCCTTCCCCTCAGGGCTCAGAGAACTTTACAGGAAGAAGTTAAAAATTGTAAGAACCAATGGGAGGGGGAAATACCAAGGAAATAAGGACTTTTAGATCCATGTGAATTCATAGAGACTGTGACAGCATTCTTAAGGCATGTCCATGTCTAAGCCAGACTGAGACTCAGAACTGACAGAGGAAGTGGACAGAGTTCCTATTCCTAGCCCAGAAGTTATTTTCAATTTGCCACCATGCACAAAGAAACATTGGTTTTATGTATTGCAGTCTCACAGTGTATACAATCTACACTTAGGGGTAAACTCCATAGCTAGCAGGAGATGACCATAGAAAAAGAACTCAATAGTATGTTTGGAGATTGTTTGACTCATAATGCTTTGTCTGAGCATTTTTTCTAACTTACAGATCCTTTGTATAAATATTTTGATTTCAGATTTTGTGGTTTTATGCAATTTCTGATTGAGTAAATGTGTGTCTCTGTGTCTGTATATGTTTCGTGTGCTTTTCATCTGGATTTATTTGTGTCAGTTTGTTTGGTCCTATTCAGATTGTTGTTGTTGTTGTTGTTGTTGTTGTTGTTGTTGTTGTTGTTGTGTGTGACTGCGTTTGTTTGTTTATTTGCTGTTTGTTTTCTATTGAAAGAAAGAAAGAAAGAAAGAAAGAAAGAAAGAAAGAAAGAAAGAAAGAAAGAAAGAAAGAAAGAAAGAAAGGAAGGAAGGAAGGAAGGAAG
>NC_034602.1:69304176-69305679 GCF_900095145.1 Mus pahari
GGGGAGGGGGAGGGGGAGGGGAGGGAAGAAAGAAGGGGTGTGGGTACAGATGTTGGATGGATATGGGAGGAATTCCAGGAGGGGAAATGTCATCTGAACATATCAAATGAAAATGCATTTTCAAATAAAACAAAACAAAACAAAAAGATGGAGTCTTCACTGGGGAACTGGTTAATCAAATTAAAGAATTCAAGTCCACTTTGTTTTTTTGTTTGTTTGTTTGTTTGTTTGTTTTACTGAGACCATCTGACTTTTAAGATAGGGAGTACATTTGGTTACAAAACTGGCACAGACTTACTTCTTCCTGTTAAAGATTTGGATTTGAAAAGTCGCAAATTATATGCATGTTTTTATAATGTGCATGCAAGAGCACACTTAAGAACCTAGAGATTTGAAAATGTATGAAGTTGTCTTAGTCTTGAGAGAGAGAGAGAGAAGAAATAAACCCTCTGTTCCCTAATGAAGATGAGGAAAGGAGAAAATTGCCTAAGTGGTTCTCCTACTGTATGTGATTCTCAGGTCTCAGGTTCAGAAAGGAAAATCTCTAAAGCTGCATAATTTTGCTGCTGCAGATGAAAGAGGAGCTGGTAGTTGCCACTAATCTTTAGCATCAAAATGTTAAGTAGCTTATTAACCATAGTCGTGGGTCAAACAATTCAGAAACACATTTGCAAGGCAAACTGGGAGCTGCTCTTCTGTCTGTTGTGCTTTCCCAAAATCACAGGTTAATAAAGAGGAACACCATCTATTATAATCTGAAAGGCCAGAGGCTGCACGCGACACAGCTGCCACAATCAGACACCAGGGTGATTTTATTAACAGCATCTTTGCATTAAGAAATTATCTGACTAGGATATATGTGCTTATATGTGATGGTTTCTCAAATAAGCTATGTAACAAAGGAAGAACTATTAAATAAGGGTATTTCAGACACTACAGTAAGAATTCACTGGCATATACTCTAATGTCACAGAAATATTAGGAATCTTCTGAGAGACAACTTAAACAAGCTGCTGCATAACTGACTACAAACAAATGCACAGACTTAGCATACCCAGTTTATCTGTATGGAATAAATTAAAACCTTATATCTAATCTGTTGATACCTGGTTTTACCATTATAAAGTAAAAATAATGAATTTGCTATGCAAAAATATCATTTTAAATTATAAATTAGTAATGTGCATCAAATAGTTCTAGAACCTAACATAATACCACATCAGTTTTCTTCCATAAGTTTAGCATGGTTATGCTTGAGGGTAAAATTATTTCTTTCCCTGAAGCTCATTCAGGTCTATCAAAACCAGCAGATTCAGGTGATAATAGAAAGAGCCAGTAACCATGTATAGTCTCATATAAGGAAGATGCCAAGACTTAACCAATGTTCTATGCTGTACTGCCTATGTGTAAATATAGTGAGACTTACAATTCACCATGAAATTATGTAGTTTATATGGAACTTCTTGTGAGGCTATGCCAGTGCCTGGCAAACACTGAAGTGGA